>NC_081138.1:32122201-32354262 GCF_958295425.1 Solea solea
GACGATGGCGGTGGATGAAGACACGATGCACAGACTTACCGAGCGTCTGCTGCGACACAATCACATGCAAACACAACGTGCTGCTGCTGTTCAAGCTAAGCTCCGCCTCTTCTTCATCATCATTATTAACATCATCATCATCAAGATCATGAGAGTGAAGGAGCTGAGCTTCAACACGTTTAATACTCACACGACAAACACGACAACGAGAGACAGAAAACAAAAACAGGAAACGTTAAAAATTAGTGACAACAACAAACATTAACACAAACACACAAACACACAAACACACAAACACAGTCACCACCGCGTCGCTTCTACCTCTGGATGCCCTGGAACGTGCTGCTCGCCATGTCCACGATGCCGCCAGTCGGCCGCGCGACCACGCCCACCAGACCTTTACCGATGCCCTTGAAGAAACCAGCAGCCCCCTCCTTCTTAGCTCCTACACACACACACACACACATTAAATCACTGTCTGTAAAGCACACACACACACACACGTGTGAGACGTGATCATGTGACGTAGAGATGGTCGTGTTGTGTTTTCACTGAACTGTTTAAATGTTGATTTTTCTGTTTTAAACAGTAACAGAACAGTTGATGACATCATCAACTTAAATCTCCTCCCCCTCAAACATTTACCTTCCACGGGTTTAGTGACGATGCCTGTGACTCCGCCCACAACGCCCTGCAGAGAAAGCAGAGTGTGAGCTTCAGCCAATCAGACGGCTGTGACGTGGACGTCAGCCTCGTACCTTCAACAGTCCTTTTCCTCCTTTAGCCAAACTCTCTCCAAAGTCTCTGGGCGGTCGATTCATCTCCTCCCGACGTTTCTGTTGATACTCTTTATCCATGGTGATGGCGGCCAGACCTTTACCCACAGAGCCTGTGATCCTGGACACCACACCTGCAGCGCCCCCTGCAGGACCACAACCAGGAGACAACAGACAAGTCAACAGCGATTTTTACTCAACTGACGCCGACTCACTACAGGAAGTGACTCACATACCACAGGAAGTGACTCAGTCACTACAGGAAATGACTCAGTCACTACAGGAAGTGACTCAGTCACTACAGGAAATGAATCACATACTACAGGAAGTGACTGAGTCACTTCCTGAAGTATGTGAGTCATTGGCCGTTTCTCAATATCCATACTTGTGCGTACTTGCGTGTACTTGCGTACTCCCGTACTTGTGAAAACGTCATCAGCCTCAGTCCAAGTTCTGTTCCAATTCTCAAGTAAGCGAACAGCGAGGACGGTTCTCAAACCCGGAAGTGTCCTCGCTCCTCCCATTTTTACCAAGTATGCATCGGTTTTCACAAGTACGGGAGTACACAAGTACACGCAAGTACGCACAAGTATGGATATTGAGAAACGGCCAATGACTCACATACTTCAGGAAGTGACTCAGTCACTACAGGAAGTGACTCAGTTGCTACAGGAAGTGACTCAGTAGCTGACTGACAGTCACTGAGTATTATATTATCTGTATAGAAAATAACAATAATATGGTTGTTTACCAACAGTGTGACCCAACAGGCTGCGGACGCCGATCGCAAAACCTTCAGCAAACTCTTCAGGACCCTGAACAGCACCCTGACAAACACAAACATAAACACAAACATAAACATAAACATAAAGGGAAGCTACAGGAAAAGGTCTTGCTAAGTGTCTGCTAATGTTGTCTTTCTGTTTCTTTGCTAGCTAAAATCTGCTGGGGCAGTATCTGACATGAAACACCTGAAAACCATCAGTGGCTGAAACTAGTAAAAAAACAATCAAAGTCAGTAGGGTTGTGAACAGCTAATCCCTCCCTTGTCTGACTCTCAGTGGGCGGTCTCAGCCGGGTAAACGTAAGAACAGCCGCATCCAATTACTGTTCCATTCTAAAAGCAGGGGTTACGCCTGAAGCGTCAGTGGAAGCGTTGGCCCCCGTGTTCAGCCCTTCTCATGTGAAGACATTGTTGGGAAAAGACATGCATGTCCACCCAGCAAGGCCACTGAACAAAGGCAAACCTGAGCTCGGTATATACTCCATTGCTTCCCTATATAACAGCAAACAGCATCGTAACCCTGTGAACCTCCGCTCTTTAAAACATACCTCACTCACTGGCAGCTGTGGAACTGTCAGTCAGCAGTGAACAAGGCTGACTTCCTGGCTCTCACTGAGACCTGGATTAAGCCTGAAAACACCTTCTACACATTCTCCCATACCTCTCGTCCATCTGGACACGGAGGCAGATGGGTCGATTAATTTCTAACAAATGGAATCACAAACTACTACCCTCTGTCAAGTACAACTCTCCTTCTCCTCCCTTGTAGCCTCCGCTCATCCACCCTCCAGCACATTCTCCTCCCTGCCACTGAATCTCTCTGCTCCACACTGAGCTCTTGTCTGGATAACCTGTGTCCTCTATCCACCAGACCTACTCGGTCCTCTCAGCCCCGCCCATGGCTCACCTCTGAGCTGCACAAAACAGAAGGTTCCTCTGACCTAAACAAATTCCAGTCACCTGACCACCTGCTGTCACTGCTGTAAAAACTTCTTTCTACAACGACAACATTGACAACACCACTGATACCTGGAGACCATTCTCTACCTTCAACCCTCCGCCTCCACCGCCCGCTACCAACCTGACAGCAAACGCATTTGCTTCATTTTTTATTGACAAAGTGGCAGCGATCAGCAGCCAGTTCACTGCTCCTCCAGTAGAGGGCCTCACCAATCCTGCAACATGTAGCGTCCTACTACATACGCACCCTGCAGAAGTCCTTCTGCTATTGCCTCATTTACTCCTCTCTCAGAGAGCGAGGCTTCTAAACTCCTTACATGTAGCCGTCCTACTAAACACTCGCTGGACCTCATCCCAAACAACCTCCTGTAATCTATCTTTAAAAGAAGCCAGAGCGATAACTAAGTCCTCAGTACTCATCATCATCATCAGCAGCAGCAGCATGTGACGCGGTTAATCACCGTATCTAACTATTGTCCATACTCTCAAACATGGGCATCACAGGAAAATCACACTCCTGGTTCCAATCCTACCTCACTGGGCGATCGTTTACTGTGTCCTGGCTCGGTCACACAGCCTTGCCACAGGGGTGCCCCAAGGCTCAGTGCTGGGGCCTCTCATTACATTACATTACATTACATGTCATTTAGCAGACACTTTTATCCAAAACAACTTACAATGGAATTGAGTACATTTAGCCAGGGGTGGAGTCAAACTTGCGACCATGATGTCTTTCGCACACAGGGTACCGGTCCTAACCACTGAGCCACTCCACCCCCTCTCTCCTCTTTGCCATGTTCACCCACTCACATGGCTTCTCATATCACTGCTATGCTGATGATACCCAGCTGTATCTGTCACCTCATGACCACACGGTCTCTCTGTGACTCTGCAGGGATGAAAGTCCACCACCTCCAGATAAACCTCTCCAGACCTGAACTGCTGCTCTTCTCAGCCGAGCCAACGATACATCAGAACATCTGCATTCATATCCACTCTCTATCTCTGGCTCCTTCAAAGATAGCAACAAACTTAGGTGTGATGATTGTTGACCTGTTGACCTTTACAGTTCACGTTGCTTCTGTTCAATATAAGAAAAATCAGAGCGTATCGAACTCAACAGGCTCCAACTCCGAGTACAGGCTCTGGTCATCTCTCTGTTAACGCCCTGCTAACAGGCCTCCCGACCTGTGCTGTGAAACCACTACAGTTGGTCCAGAACGTGGCAGCGTGCTTGGTCTTCATGTCCCCCCCCTTTGGTTTTCATGTCCCCCCTGACTCCAGGCTCTTCTCCTGTGTGGTTCCACGCTGGTGGATCTTCCAAGCGCTACCAGAACAGGAGACGTCCCTGTCTGTCTTCAAGAAGCTCTTGAAATACCCAGCTCTTCCAAGAGCCGTCTGTCCTAGCACTTACCTTAGCCCCTCCCCCTCCTTGGCACTCTCACCCTGTCAGTCCACTGTTCCTATCTAGTTCTTTCCAAGACTTCTTCTCTGCTTATTCCTCTGTTGTAAGTCACTTCTGCTAAACGCTTAAATGAACATAAACAAACACAAACCAGCTCTCTTTTTAATCTAAGTATCATTTTAACAATGTAATGATGTTTGACGTAAATGTTACCTGAATAGGTTCGTAGAAGAACGCCTCCACGCCCTCAGACAGACCTCGGATCAGTCCAAATGGGTTCCCTAAGACGTCCAGACCCAGAACCAGGACGTACATCTGCCTCAGGAACTGCAGGTGTTTAAAAACATGAGTATAACATGTGACACACTGTAGAACGTTTGAACCTGGAGGGGGCAGCAGAGGACTGATGATCACAGTCTTTTTATACTTTTCTCTCCTCTTCATTCATCTTATTATCTTAACTTATTATCAAAAACCACGATTGTGATTGGTAGTTCAACCTCGCAATCACAAACTGGTGTAACAAAGAAAACAACAAATGAACTTTACAAGTGAGAATTGCCACAGTTTGATTTAAATAAAACAGAAAAATGACATGTTCACATTTAACAGGTGTGAGACAGAAGTGACAGGAGGCGGGACAGTTTCACCTGTTCACTGTAGTGTCGAATCACCGCCCACATCAGCTTCTCTCTGCGATAAAACTGATACTTCACCTCGAAGAACGCCAGTCTGTCAGAGACAAAGAGAAGGTCGCAACATTACTGCGACACTACGACTCATGTGACCTGACGACATCAGCATTTAGCCTGTACAAACAGGAAGTGATGACAAAGGGAACCGCCCACTTTCTCTGAACACAGCACAGAACGAGAAGAAGAAAAAGTGAGTTTCTCACTTAAAGATGATGTCGTCAACGTCAGTGAGTGTCGCCCCGATACTTTTCAGCAGGAGATTCAAAGATTGAACAGCTGCTGTTTCCTGAGCCGAGTCTTCACCGCTGGAACCCAGAGACAGACTGAGATGGAGCTGAAACAACAACAACAACGAGAGGAAGCTGAAACAACAACAACAACGAGATGAAGCTGAAACAACAACAACAAAGAGATGAAGCTGAAACAACAACAACAACAACAACAAAGAGATGAAGCTGAAACAACAACGAGATGAAGCTGAAACAACAACAACAACGAGATGAAGCTGAAACAACAACAACAACAACAACAAAGAGATGAAGCTGAAACAACAACAACAACAACAAAGAGATGAAGCTGAAACAACAACGAGATGAAGCTGAAACAACAACAACGAGAGGAAGCTGAAACAACAACAACAACGAGATGAAGCTGAAACAACAACAACGAGATGAAGCTGAAAAAACAATAACAAAGAGATGAAGCTGAAACAACAACAACAAAGAGATGAAGCTGAAACAACAACAACAATAACAAAGAGATGAAGCTGAAACAACAACAACAACGAGATGAAGCTGAAACAACAACAACAACGAGATGAAGCTGAAACAACAACAACAAAGAGATGAAGCTGAAACAACAACAACAAAGAGATGAAGCTGAAACAACAACAACAACGAGAGGAAGCTGAAACAACAACAACAATAACAACGAGATGAAGCTGAAACAACAACAACAAAGAGATGAAGCTGAAACAACAACAACAAAGAGATGAAGCTGAAACAACAACAACAACAACAAAGAGATGAAGCTGAAACAACAACAACAAAGAGATGAAGCTGAAACAACAACAACAACGAGATGAAGCTGAAACAACAACAACAACGAGATGAAGCTGAAACAACAACAACAAAGAGATGAAGCTGAAACAACAACAACAACAAAGAGATGAAGCTGAAACAACAACAACAACAACAAAGAGATGAAGCTGAAACAACAACAACAACGAGATGAAGCTGTGTGTGTGTGTGTGTGTGTACCTTGATGGGTGAGATGTGGAAATGTTCAAAGAAGCTCAGTCCTGACGTGTCACTGAGCGACGCCTCCATCAGCTCAGTCTGCAACAGCTGCACATCTTTGTCTATGAGCCGACTCTGAAACACAAGCAACATCTTCATCTTCAACATCGTCATCATCACCATCACCATGATCATCTTCTTCACCTTTTGTCTGTCAGAATCAGAGCCTGCAGGGGGCGCTAACAGAGCCAAGATGGCTCCCAGGAAACCCTGATCGAGCTTCACCGCCATCTCCTGAACCAGAGCCATGAAGTACCTGACGAAGCACAGACACGTTTGCTGAGTCATCACATGCAGACTGACAGACTGCTGAGTGGAAATGTGCTGAGTCATCAGGTGACACTCACTTGACCTGCATGACACTGCTGTGCTGGTTGAACCTGGTGATGATTGACACGTCGATGAACGGCTTTGGCTCTGGAGAAAAAAAGAGTTCCAGGTCCATGTCAGCTGATAACTGACCTGTAGATAAGCCCTGCCCCCCTTAGCTCATTCATTAACTCATTCTTGGTTCGCGTTGATAAAACATGGTTCTGGTTCTGACGGATCAGGTTAAAATGAGGGAGGAGCCACACTGAGTGACACTGTGACATCAGCAGAAATGAGCTAACATTAGCTAGCATTCATTATGGTTTGTGAAATCAGAGGAAAATGGGGCGGAGCCTCAGATGACTCACCTGAATCTAGAGCAATAGACTTTGGTGGAAGAACTGGATGGAATACGATGGGGAAGATGGCGCCGTGGAGCTGATTGTCCACCTGGACACGTGAGAGACAACAGGTGTGTCTGTGTGTGAGTGTGAGTGTGTGTGTGTGTGTGTGTGTGTGTGTGTGTGTGTGTGTGTGTGTGTGTGTGTGTTTACCTGCAGCCAGTGTAGCTGAGCTCTCAGACTGCGTTGATGTTGTGATTGTTTAAATTCCACCTGGATCCCTGACAGGAAGTTCCTTCTCACCTGGCAGGAAAATGGCTGACGCATCATCATGGTGGCTCCGCTGAGGTTCACCTGAAAACAAGTGACATCACACAGTCTCAGTCTGCACATTCATATACCATCTGTGAACATGTGGGGGACCTCTGACCTCCAGGTTTGTCTCCAGTTTGACCCAGCCCCCTGCCGCCTTCCCGCTCAGCTGACTCTGGTAGGTTTTCTCCAGAAGGTTGATGTTCTTCTGACTGAACGGCTTCCAACGATTCTTCGGTTTCATCTCCCACACGACACCTGAGCTGTGACACAGAGACACCTGGTGTTCACCTGGTGATGTGCAGGTGTACCTGATGTTTCCAGATGTTTACCTGGTGATGCCTACGTAAGCGATCTCCTGTCGGTTGCTGTTGTTGACCAGTGACAGTCCGAGGTTTTGTAGAGACACTTTCACTTCCTGTTCAAACTGTTCCAGCTCCTCAGCCTGACGGGCCTTCGTCACCACGGCGACGTCCTCTGTAAACAGCACCACTCGTTGGCGTCCGTCCAGAAAAGAGACCCAGTGGACCTGAGACAAGCTTTCACAGGAGAACTGACCGAACTCATCCTGGACAGAGACAGAAAGAACATGAGTGAGCAACAAAAGTATGTGACGTAGATAAAGACCTGATCATGTGACATAGATAAAGACGCGATCATGTGACATAGATAAAGACGCGATCATGTGACGTAGATAAAGACGCGATCATGTGACGTATATAAAGACGCGATCATGTGACGTAGATAAAGACGCGATCATGTGACGCAGATAAAGACGCGATCATGTGACGTAGATAAAGACACGATCATGTGACGTAGATAAAGACGCGATCATGTGACGTAGATAAAGACGCGATCATGTGACGCAGATAAAGACGCGATCATGTGACGCAGATAAAGACGCGATCATGTGACGTAGATAAAGACCTGATCATGTGACGTAGATAAAGACGCGATCATGTGACGTAGATAAAGACGCGATCATGTGACTTAGATAAAGACGCGATCATGTGACGTAGATAAAGACGCGATCATGTGACATAGATAAAGACGCGATCATGTGACATAGATAGAGACGCGATCATGTGACATAGATAAAGACGCGATCATGTGACGTAGATAAAGACGCGATCATGTGACGTAGATAAAGACCTGATCATGTGACGTAGATAAAGACGCGATCATGTGACGTAGATAAAGACGCGATCATGTGACGTAGATAAAGACGCGATCATGTGACGTAGATAAAGACCTGATCATGTGACGTAGATAAAGACGCGATCATGTGACTTAGATAAAGACGCGATCATGTGACGTAGATAAAGACGCGATCATGTGACGTAGATAAAGACCTGATCATGTGACGTAGATAAAGACGCGATCATGTGACATAGATAAAGATGCGATCATGTGACATAGATAGAGACGCGATCATGTGACATAGATAAAGACGCGATCATGTGACGTAGATAAAGACCTGATCATGTGACGTAGATGAAGACGCGATCATGTGACGTAGACAAAGACGCGATCATGTGACGTAGATAAAGACGCGATCATGTGACGTAGATAAAGACCTGATCATGTGACGTAGATAAAGACGCGATCATGTGACGTAGATAAAGACCTGATCATGTGACGCAGATAAAGACGTGATCATGTGACGTAGATATCGGAAACAAAGTGACAGTTCAGTCTTCATGTCCCTGCAGCAGTTTACAGACCTTCAGCAGGTTCAGATCTCCTCCCTGATCCCTGCAGGTCCAGGTCAGGGTCCGGACACCTGTCGGGTCGTCCCACACAAACCGCCGAGCCTGACCTGGTTTCAGCTCATGAACCACAGCTGAGCCGCTGACCAAGACACCAGACAAACGTTTCTTTTTACTTCATCTCACTATTTCTCAAATTCTCCAGAGCAAATAAAAACATGTGACCCCTGACCTCTGTCTGTAGCTGATGGTGATCCAGGGGGTGTGGTTAACCAGCAGGGCGGGAGCGGCTCCGTCATAATAGTCAGTGAAGCTGATGACGGTGGAGTGATCGGAGATGTTGACCTCCATGATGATCCCACCACACTGGAAAACACACACACACATACAGGTGTGAGCGCTGAACAGGAATGAGGAGCTGTGATTGGCCGAGCAGACGCACTGACCATGTCGAGCCTCAGCAGGGTGCCGCTGTCCTGACGGTTGAAGGAGAACAACTTAGAGGAGGAGTCAGAACCAACCACACGCACGCACAACTTCCCCGAGCTGTTCTCTGGCCACAGGGGGGCGCACTGCAAAAAAAAAACAACAACAACAACAAGAGAATAAATGATGTTACGACAGAGTGAAGCTGATTGGACGGTTGTCACACTCACCTCAGTGGACGGGATGTAGTGCCACCTGGTGGCCGAGTGGCTGCTGACTTCTCCCACCTCCAGCTCGAACGAGGACTTGTTGACGAGTGTGTAGAAAGGACTCATGGTGACAATCCTCGTCAGGTTAAAGCTGCTCATCTGGATACTCACGCCCACCTGAGTGACAGAGACATGCCCACTTTGTTTAGAAGGCAGAGCTGGAGTGGTCAGAGTTGAAGATGCTGAGATTTTGTTTGGGCGAGACCACGATGGGCAGGATTTAGAATGAGCATCTAATCCAGGGTTTGGACATAAAGTCGGAGAGTGAAGGTTGACAAGTGGAGACAGAAGCTCAGCTGTGGCGCCTCCTAAAGGGAGAGGCTGAAACATGGAGAAGGTAAATTTGTTACCAGAAAGTCCACGTTGTTTGCAGGACAGCGAACACAGCCGTAACTTCCCACAGTGTCCAGAGAGAAACCGTCAGACCAAGAGCTGGTGGACACGCACAACTGGATCTGCAATGACCAACAAGAACAGCTGAGTCACGTCTGAGTCACGTCTGAGTCCCAACTGTGTCACAGCTGAGTCACAACTGAGTCACGTCTGAGTCACAACTGAGTCACGTCTGAGTCACGTCTGAGTCACGTCTGAGTCACGTCTGAGTCACGTCTGAGTCACAACTGAGTCACGTCTGAGTCACGTCTGAGTCACAGCTGAGTCACGTCTGAGTCACGTCTGAGTCACAGCTGAGTCACGTCTGAGTCACAACTGAGTCACGTCTGAGTCACGTCTGAGTCACGTCTGAGTCACAACTGAGTCACGTCTGAGTCACAACTGAGTCACGTCTGAGTCACAGCTGAGTCACGTCTGAGTCACGTCTGAGTCACAACTGAGTCACGTCTGAGTCACGTCTGAGTCACAACTGAGTCACGTCTGAGTCACAACTGAGTCACGTCTGAGTCACGTCTGAGTCACAGCTGAGTCACAACTGAGTCACAGCTGAGTCACGTCTGAGTCACGACTGAGTCACAACTGAGTCACGTCTGAGTCACAACTGAGTCACGTCTGAGTCACAGCTGAGTCACGTCTGAGTCACAACTGAGTCACGTCTGAGTCACAACTGAGTCACGTCTGAGTCACAGCTGAGTCACGTCTGAGTCACAGCTGAGTCACGTCTGAGTCACAGCTGAGTCACAACTGAGTCACGTCTGAGTCACAGCTGAGTCACGTCTGAGTCACAGCTGAGTCACGACTGAGTCACGTCTGAGTCACAACTGAGTCACGTCTGAGTCACAGCTGAGTCACAACTGAGTCACGTCTGAGTCACAACTGAGTCACGTCTGAGTCACAGCTGAGTCACGTCTGAGTCACAGCTGAGTCACGTCTGAGTCACAGCTGAGTCACAACTGAGTCACGTCTGAGTCACAACTGAGTCACGTCTGAGTCACAGCTGAGTCACGTCTGAGTCACAGCTGAGTCACAGCTGAGTCACAACTGAGTCACAGCTGAGTCACAACTGAGTCACAGCTGAGTCACAACTGAGTCACGTCTGAGTCACAACTGAGTCACAGCTGAGTCACAACTGAGTCACAGCTGAGTCACGTCTGAGTCACAACTGAGTCACAGCTGAGTCACAACTGAGTCACGTCTGAGTCACCTTGTTCTTGCTGAAGAGCGTCTTCTTCCTGAAGGAGAAGAGGACGATGTCCCGGTGATCTGCTGGATGTTTGACGCTGACGTCCTCGGCTCGGTACTGCAGCACTCTCAAAGTCTTGTTGATGATCCAGTACGGACTGAAGAGCGACACCAGCAGGTGGCTCAGCCTCTTGGCCACGTGGACGCTCACGTCCACCGTCATGCTGGTGTCCATGTCACAGGTAAGACACACGCAGAAGAACTCGGGCATTTCCTGTTTGATGCGTAGGTGTCCATGCCAGTCCCGGCCCTGGTATCTCATCAGAACCATCGACAGAACCTCACCAGAGACACGAGCGTTCACCAGATCTGATGTACTTCCTTCCTGAAGGTCGTAAGAGTCTGCAGAGCTCTAAAACAGACCAGACCAGATCAGATCAGATCAGACCACACCAGACCAGACCAGAATGATTCAGTTTCAAGGATTTCTTTGTTTCATGAGCAAAGAAAGCAGGAAATATTCCCATTTAAGAAACTTAAACAGTTTTCAAACAAACTCTTCTTTGTTTCTTGTGTTGTAGCACTGATCATTTTTTACCTCCATCATGTAGCGGACAGTGTATGGCAGCAGGTTGCGCAGCGTGACCATCGGGTGCAGGTGGATGATGTAGGCGGGGTCCCAGTCTTCTTCCCCGTGGTTAGCGATGTGTCTCAGGGCATCGGGGACGGCCAGCGTGCTGACCATCAACGGCAGGAGGCTGCTGTCCATCGCAGGACACTGCAGGATAGAACGCACCTCAGAGCTGTGGTGGACCTGCTCCTTCCAGGACACGCAGGTGGACGACGGAGCATACTGAGCATCCAGTGGACCCGCTGGACACACAAACAGCTGACACCTGGAGGACACACGGAGAACAACAGCTGCTGTGAGACTTGTCTCTGCTGGACTGAAGGTCAGAGACGCGTCACTCTACCTGTACGACTCCAAGGTGACATGAAACTCTCGCTCGGGCTCGGCCTGTCCCACGCTCTGCAGACTCCTGGACGTGGGACAGAACTTTAGGACAACGAACGGCACCGAGAAGTGATTCTTTATCTGTGACAAAAGATTAAAGGGACATGTTAGAGCCATATTTACGTTAGTTTAAAATACATTTTATTTCAATTACATTATATAAAAACTATACAGGGCCACACGGTGGTGTAGTGGTTAGCACTCTCGCCTTGCAGCGAGAAGACCCGGGTTCGAGCCCCGGTTGGAACAAGGGCCTTTCTGCATGGAGTTTGCATGTTCTCCCCGTGTGTGCGTGGGTTCTCTCCGGGTTCTCCGGCTTCCTCCCACATTCCAAAAACATGCAATGTGGGCATAGGTAAATTGGACACTCCAAATTGACCATAGGAGTGAGTGTGAGAGTGAATGGTTGTTTGTCTCTATCTGTGTGTGTGGCCCTGCGATGGACTGGCCAACTGTCCAGGGTGTACCCCGCCTATCGCCCCATGTAGCTGAGATTGGCACAGCACCCCCCGCGACCCTCTGGCGGAGGATAAAGCGGTAGATGATGACTGATGAGTGAAAAACTATACAAAACTGATTGCTATTTCATCTAAGTGATGTTTATGTTTTATTCTAATTTATTTCAATATTAAATATATGTAGTATAATTTTGAGACAAGGGAGGGATGCAGGGCAGCTGGTAGAGAAGAGAGGGGTGGGACGGTGGAACTGGGGATCGACGTTGTTTTCGACCTCACGTAATCCCTGTTATGCTTCATTACATATGTTGTGAAAAGTCTAAATAAACTAACGTAAACAGAGAAAGAGACTTGGTGCTTCATTAAGCGGTCCCCTGTAAAAGCGAAGTGGTTTGAAACTAAAGTTTAGAACAGTTTACATGAAACACTGACATCAATAAATAAGAATGACGGGGAAAGTGCGGGACTGTTGACCTGACAAACTTAAGATTAACATTTAAGGCAGGGGGAGGGGAACCAGCAGCCAGTGGGACCAGGTTCAGGACTGAAGAACAGGTTCAAAGTCAGACTAAGGAACAGGTTCAAGGTCAGACTGAAGAAAAGGTTCAAGGTCAGACTGAGGAACAGGTTCAAGGTCAGACTGAGGACCAGGTTCAAGGTCAGACTGAGGACCAGGTTCAAGGTCAGACTGAGGAACAGGTTCAAGGTCAGACGGAGAACCAGGTTCAAGGTCAGACGGAGAACCAGGTTCAAGGTCAGACGGAGAACCAGGTTCAAGGTCAGACGGAGAACCAGGTTCAAGGTCAGACAGTTTTGCTCTAAAGAATCTTGTTACTGAGCAGCAGAGACAGAGAAAGCGTGTCCCGGTGACCTCTGACCTGCAGTGGAGAGCGGACCGTGATGACCTTGTTTCCCTCGGCGGCGTCGACCTGCAGCAGCACAGACACGACCTCCTGCAGCATCGGCCCACGGACATTATACAGGCCACGCCCAGGTGTGTCCATGGCAACGTTTGAGATCTCACTGAATCCAGAGGGAACTGTGGAACACACGCACACACGGTGAGAGACACACACACACATGGACACTCTCTCTGTACCCGTGTGTGCGTGTGTGTGTGGAGGACACTGACCGATGGTGAGGGTGAACAGGCCGCTCTCCTGACGCTGCAGCGCAGACAGTTTCCCCCGTGACGAGCTCTCCAGCGCCGAGTGTTCCAGGTCCACACTCTGATCCACCGCCAGCTCATGGAGTTTACCCTGCGACGGCGCCCCCACCAGTCTGAGGTTGGCACTGTGCTGCACAATGAGTGGGATCCCCAGAGAGTTCCTGATGGTGAACGGAGCTTTTTCTTTCAGAGAGTAGTTGAAGGTGGAGGCTGTTCCTTCAGAAAACACCTGATCGACAAGAAATATCATCAATGACTTTTTTTTTTTTTTCTCAATGACTCAATGTGTTTTTATATATGTGGATATAAAGCTGCACACACTGTAAAACACACTGTGAATACACTGTAAATACACTGTAAAACACACTGTGAATACACTGTAAAACACACTGTGAATACACTGTAAAACACACTGTGAATACACTGAAAATACACTGTAAAACACACTGTGAATACACTGTAAAACACACTGTAAATACAGTGTAAAACACTGGGAATACACTGTAAAACACACTGTATTGACACCTTGGCAAGGTTGTGGAAGACGCTGAGGCTGCACTGAGACACGGTGATGTTCATGGTGTCTTTGGAGCAGATGTTGATCAGCGTCCGAGGTTCAGGAAGAATCACAAACTCGTCTCCGTGAACTGGACTCTTGTCCTGGAGCGGGTTGTTCTTCATCTGCAGGGACAGAGACGAATCATCTTCATTGTCGTCATCATCAGACAGCTGCTCGTAAGTGAACGACTTTAAACACGTAAATGTTAAATCAGAGAAACGTGTTTGACCTCGAGCTCCAGGTTCCACCTTCGACTTCCACCGTCCACTCGTTCGATCAGCGGCTCCCACACTGCATGGACCTCATTAAAGTAGTTCACCTGCATGGACAACAGGTGGCGTAATTACATCATCTCCATCTGAACACATGCTGTTATCATCAGATGTTTATGTTTCAACTTTTACTCAATCCACAATCTCACACACACACACACACACACACACTCCACCTTCTTACCTCCAGCGTCATGTTGGCTCTCAGTCGCAGCAGAGACGACCAGTTTCTGGCAGTTCCGGTGAATGAGGACTCGGCCAGCAGCAGTGGGACGGTCTGGTGACCCAGACCAGACTCCAATGTGACCTGCACCACCTGTACAAAACAAAACCCACCGGATCATCAGGACCATGTTCTGGAGAACGTGTCTCTCTGAGAACATGTCGTGTCTCTCTGAGAACGTGTCGTGTCTCTCTGAGAACGTGTCGTGTCTCTCTGAGAACGTGTCTCTCTGGAGAACGTGTCGTGTCTCTCTGAGAACGTGTCGTGTCTCTCTGAGAACGTGTCTCTCAGACGCATCAGGAGTCTCAGTACCTTGACCTCGGCGGTGAAGTTCTGGTCCTGGTTGCGTCCGTCCTGCTCTCTGAAGGTCTCGGTGACTTCTGTGGCCTGGTCCACTCCCAGGAACCAGTAGTTACATTCAAAGACGTTCATGACTGACCACAGGTCAGAGACGCCGGCGGCGTCTGGACTCTGCTGCTCAGGCTGCTTTGGTGTCATGGCGGCAGTGATGGTCATCACCGTGTTGAGGATGAACGGAGAGATCTGCAGGACAAAGACGCCGGAGAGGATGTTACTGATCCATCCATCCTTTCATAAACAATCAGTCAACAGATCAATAAAAGAACCTTGACGATGACTTCCTCCACCGCCACTGAGCCGCTCAGCGGTTGGTTGGGATGGGTTCTGGTTTCCAAGGCGACCGAGCAGGGTTTCAACACCTGATGGACAGAGTCAGAGTGATGAGTCACCATGTGACTGCTGAGTCATGTGCTGACCTGCTAAGTCATGTGACCTCACCGTGGTGACAGCTCTGCTCTCCTGGTCTCGGATGAAGGGACAGGCGAGGACTCTGAGTTCCCTCAGGTCGGCCCTCATGTTCTGCGTCCCGTCGTCTTCAGTCTGCAGAGTGACATCACACTGAAACGACGCCACCAGGGCGGGGGCGTCTGCCTTCATCAGGCTGGCCACAAACACCACCTCAGGGTCCACCACCACCACCCGCAGGCGTGTCCTCAGCATCGACGCTGCAGGAAGACCAACGTCAATAACATCAGAGACATGCCACTCCCCCTTCTGTCTCAGGGTCTTACCGTTCTTGGCATCAGGCCGAGGTTCGGCGGTCTGTCGCAGTCTGTCACCGGGCACTGAGGCGGTGGGCGGGGCTAAACTGGGGGGCAGAGCCTGCAGGAAGAAGTCTGCGACGGCCATGAGGAACTCGACGCTCGCGCACATGTAGAGTTTGTGGAGGACGGACACGACCTCTCTCTGACCTCTGCTCTGACGATACGTCACGTCGATCATCGAGTCAGAGCTGAGCTGTCTGCGACCCACCATCCTACACAGACACAGACACAGAGGTCACACGACTCACCGTGAGGTCACGCGACTCACCGTGAGGTCACGCGACTCACCGTGAGGTCACACGATCCATGCCGGTCCTCAGGTCATCCAGAGTGCAGTCGGTCAGAACTGTGGTGACCTCCACGTCTCCAGCTCTCAGGATTCTACCCGACGTCGTCAGCTGCTGCAGCGTCAACTCACCCAGTCTGAGGTTCTGCTGGTGCTGCAGAGACCACAACATCACACAGTCACAACCAGGTCCGGTCAGAGCCACCAGAACCAGGGTCTCTGTCACTGACCTGTGTGGGCTCAGTGCTGCTGAACAGAACCAGAGCCAGAGAGTCCACTTTGAACCTGAAGTTGACCGACTCCGGAGATCCGTCTTCACTGCTGCTCGTCCTCACCGCGTCATCTGTGACAGAGAGGACACACAGTGACCTTTGACCTTAAACCTCTGATATGGTCATATTCTCCGCTCAGACCTGTTGGAGCGCCCCCGACAGCACGGATCCGCACACTGGCCTCCTCCTGTTTGGGGGCGCTGTGAACCAGACTGTCGGCCTCGCCCAGATTCTCCATCAGGATCCGGAGCAGAACCTTCAGGTCCTCCTGACTCAGCGCCACCTGCAGGTGCACACACACACACACACACACACAGAAACATCATTGACAGATTATGAACTGTTGTTTGATTCACCACCAGCAGAGGGCGCACATCAACCACAGAACAGAAGAAGTTACAAAGTTACATCACACAAACTTCTATTATTTATTGATTATTAAAGAATCAGGGAATGAAAACATGAAATGTGAATCTACAAACCTTTCACCTCTCCTCCTCCTCCTACCCCTCTCCTCCCCCTCTCTTCCTCCTCCTCCTCTCACCTTCATAGGCTTCAGATCTCCATCCACCTCGACAGCAGCCATCTTATTGTACCAGGCGGCAGAAAGGTTCCTCCTGATGTTCAGGTGAAGGTTGACGGGCTCCAGCAGTTCTGAGCTCACAGTGTCTGTGTCTGTGTCTGTGTCTGTGTTCGTCCTGGACAAAAACAACAATTCAATTCAATTCAATTTCATTTGTATAGCGCCAAATCATAACATACATGATGCGTCTCTGGTGTCTGTGACGTCTGTGGTGTTTGTGGTGTCTGTGACGTCTGTGGTGTCTGTGACGTCTGTGGTGTCTGTGACGTCTCTGGTGTCTGTGACGTCTGTGGTGTTTGTGGTGTCTGTGACGTCTGTGGTGTCTGTGACGTCTGTGGTGTCTGTGACGTCTCTGGTGTCTGTGACGTCTGTGGTGTTTGTGGTGTCTGTGACGTCTGTGACGTCTCTGGTGTCTGTGGCGTCTGTGACGTCTGTGACGTTTCTGGTGTCTCTGGCGTCTGTGACGTCTGTGGTGTCTGTGACGTCTCTTGTGTCTGTGACATCTCTGGTGTCTGTGGCGTCTCTGGTGACTTTGGTGTCTCTGGGGTCTGTGGTGTCTGTGACGTCTGTGGTGTCTGTGGCGTCTGTGACGTCTCTGGGGTCTGTGGTGTCTGTGATGTCTGTGATGTCTGTGACGTCTCTTGTGTCTGTGACATCTCTGGTGTCTGTGGTGTCTGTGGCGTGTGTGGTGTCTGTGGTGTTTGTGGTGTCTGTGACGTCTGTGGTGTCTGTGGTGTCTGTGGTGTCTGTGACGTCTCTGGTGTCTGTGACGTCTGTGGTGTGTGTGGTGTCTGTGACGTCTGTGACGTCTCTGGTGTCTGTGGCGTCTGTGACGTCTGTGATGTCTGTGACGTCTCTTGTGTCTGTGACATCTCTGGTGTCTGTGGCGTCTCTGGTGACTCTGGTGTCTCTGGGGTCTGTGGTGTCTGTGACATCTCTGGTGTCTGTGGTGTCTGTGGCGTGTGTGGTGTCTCACTCACCTGGACAGTTTGAGCTGTGTCAGCTGCACGTCCATGTTGTCGATGACGGCGGGCAGTGGACACCCGTCCACCGACAGCAGTGAGAAGCTGTTCCCCACCGTGATCAGACCCAGGTCCATCACCAGTGCATTCTGGGAGGTGGACGACTGCGGAATGATGATGAGCGGAGCCTTCAGCTTGATGTCCAGGGACAGACGGAAACTCTTCTGAGCAAAGTCTCGGACGCTGGACGCCGCCTTCTCTGCCGCCTGGGCAGTGGCGGCGCTCAGAGCCTCTTTGGCCGTCTGGAAGTTGTCCACAAACATCTGAGGGACAGACAGATAGAGACACAGAGAGACAGAGTTTAAACAAAAGATTTGATGACGTGGGATTATTTACACCAGTGATGATGAGGTGGGATTATTTACACCAGTGATGATGAGGTGGAATTATTTACACCAGTGATGATGAGGTGGAATTATTTACACCAGTGATGATGACGAAGAGTGAGCCTCACCATCAGAGACATGAAGAACCTGTGCAGGTAGACCACCTGCACACAGCCCACGTTCAGCTTCACTCTGCCGTCAGTCTTGGACGTGTCGGTGTATCCGGCGCCGTCTGTGGCCTTCGGGGTCAAACTCATGGTAAAGCTGAACACCTCGTCTCCCACGATGGAGATGGCCTGTGGGACAGAGAGGTCAGAGGTCACAGTGTGCATCACACAGTCACACAGTTTCCTCTCTGCAGGGACTGACTTTCTTGTGTACGGTTTTTGGATCCACGTTGAGGACAATGACATCGCGAAGACAGGCGGACAGGTGCGTCTGTGGTCCCTGCATCAGCAAAGATCCTTGAATACCTGCGGGACACGACGTGGGCGTTAATTACGTCACATCAGAACCATGAAGGACGGCAGGTCAACAGTTCTGGTTCTGACCCTGGATCTTGATGTCGGCCATGTTGGAGCTCTGGTCACACACCAGGACGTTAAAGGCTCCGAGTGTCATCATGACCTTCAGGTCGATGACCTCAGTGTCCACAGGTGACAAGATGGCAGCTGATAACACACACACACACACACGCAAAGAGATTAAACTTGTGCTTAACCTGTGTGTGTGCGTGCGTGCGTGCGTGTACTGACTGGACTTGTTGGACGTTGTCCTCTCTTCTGTCTTTGGTCTGACCTCTCTGTCCATGGTCACATGATCAGAGGCCAGGGCAGCTGACAGGAAGTTGATGGCAGAGACCAGCGCCTCCGTGTGGAGCATGACGTCCAGAGAGGTGAAGGTCACCTGACACAGAGAGACACTCAGTGACTCGTGAGGTTCTGATCCATTAGAACCAGAACCTGGTCTTCTGTGTGTGTGTGTGTGTGTGTGTGTGTGTGTGTCTCACGTTCATCATCTGCTCTGTGTTCTTGTAAATGCTGGAGAAGTTTGGTCCAGCGCGGTCGGCCTGAGGAGAACCACACACACACACACAGGAAGTTGATTGTTGATGCACAACAGGTATCATGTGACAGGAAGTTCAATTCAATTCAATTTTATTTATATAGCGCCAAATCATAACATACATGAACTCAGGTCTGAACATAGACAACATCAAGGAGAGCAGAGAAACACAACAGTTCACACAATGAGCAAACACTAGGGGGCAGTGGAGAGAAGAAGAAATCTCTGACAGAACCGGACTCAGAGATGTGCAGTCATCTGCCTCGACCGGTTGGGGTGAAAGGAAAATGGGGGACAGAAAGGGGGGGGACAGAAAGGGGGGGGACAGAAAGGACAAGAGGGAGATGAGGTAGAGACAGAAGAGAGAGAGAGAGACCAGGAGCAGATACACAACAACTGTATCAGGTTACAAGTTTATACAGTTAATGATATCGACTTTTACTTATAGCACAATAATAATGGTGATGATATGTATGATATGGATAGCCTCGAAAACTGGATCTGGATCCTGCAACCTGCAAGATGAGAATACAGAGAGAGAGAGAGAAGGAAGGAAAGACACAAACTAGGGAGAGAAAGAGACAAGGTTAATGACATATAAAAAGTCATAAGCATATCCTGAGTGTGAGAGAGTGAATGTGCGTGCACCACAGGAAAATCCCCCAGCAGTCTAGGTCTATAGCAGCAGAACTAAGAGCTGGTCCAGGTTTCCCTGAACCAGCTCTAACTATAAGCTTTATCAAAAAGGAAAGTTCGAAGTCTAACTTTAAATACAGAGAGAGGCTCCGCCTCCCGAACTGTCAATGGTGATGAACTGTCAAGTGATGTCATCACCTTGAAATACTGCACTTTGAGCAGTTCGGCTCCAGACTCCACAGACGAGCTGATGAGACACAGAGGTCGTCCACTCCGGTCTGAAAGCACAGGACAAGACTCAAGAGAGTGCTGTGACTTTGACCTTTGACCTTCGGCCAAGCAAATCTAAACAGTAAAATCCCAGAGTCCAAATGAATGTTTGAGACACGAGTCTGACCTTTGAACTCCAGGCAAGTCATGGTGATCTTCTTGATGTACGTGGTCGCACACATGTCGTACTTCCTGACTTTGGTGTCAATGCCCAGCTGAGACACATGGAGGACAAGGAAGGACGAGTCACTGTGGACTCTGGACTTCTTCAGGGTCAACACCACCTGGACGACAAGGGACAGAGTCCATGAGGACACATGAGGACCAGGTGAGTCTCCTCTCATTCATTCATTCATTCATTCATCTTCACTCACCTCTTTGATTTCAAAGTTCAGCAGAACATTGACCGTGTTTTCTGTCACACCTTCGTTGGTGGGCGGAGTCACGGCTGATCCCGCCTGCAGTGACATGACATGCGCCTGCTGCTCAATAAGCTCCGCCTTCTCTGGAGAGACAGGAGCCGTTTAAAAAAGTCACACCTGTTTGTGTGTGAGCACATGAGTGGTGACATTTCCCATAATGCTCTCTGAGCGAGCTCACCTGTGGACACCTGTCTCTTCACGTCCATGTTGTGCTCTTTACTTCCCTCAGAGATGTTCTCCACCAGGATCTTCATCAGCACCCCGAGGTCTTCCTCACCCAGACTCATCTAAACAAACAAACACTTTGTTACGTTCGTCACGGCTCGGTCACATGACGCGGTTACATGACACGGTCACATGACACGGTCACATGACACGGTCACATGATGTTCACGCGGCCGCCGGCTCTGAACGTACATTGAGTGAGCGCAGGACTCCCTGGACCTGGACTCCAGGGATCTTGGTGAACCAGGAAGCAGCCAGGTTTCTGGTAATGAGCAGCTCAAAGCTGATTGGCTGAAGGATCTCAATGTCGCGCTGAGACGCTGAGTCTAGATTCAGGCAGGTCCTGAAAAAACCCAGAGTCCACACGGGTCAGAAATGTAGCTGCTAATGCGGCTAACATGCTAACATGTATCCTGAACTTAATACGAACAATTCACTTAACTGTTGCGATAAACATTAGAATCTGCTTTTAAAAAATAAGCGTGGACATTATATTTATGTCAGAAACATCACAGACATAACTCATGAAGACGCAGCTCCCCCTGGTGGTTCTTTAAAATAAATAAATACTGAAGTCATTTATGTGAAATACTGATGATGCAAAGTGCAACAATACAGCAGACACCCTCTGTCCTCAGACCCTCTGTCCTCAGACCCTCTGTCCTCAGACCCTCAGAAGAGCCACAGACGGACAGTAGATCTCGTAGATACCTGGAGAGTTTGAGCTGCGTCAGCCTCACGTCCATCTTCTCCACCACCGGCTGCACAGAGAAACCATCAGAGGGCAGCAGTGAGAAGCTGTTCCCCACCGTGATCAGACCCAGGTCCATCACCAGTGCATTCTGGGAGGTGGATGACTGTGGGATTATGATGAGCGGAGCCTTCAGCTTGATGTCCAGGGACAGACGGAAACTCTTCTGAGCAAAGTCTCGGACGCTGGACGCCGCCTTCTCTGCCGCCTGGGCAGTGGCGGCGCTCAGAGCCTCTTTGGCCGTCTGGAAGTTGTCCACAAACATCTGAGGGACAGACAGACAGCGTCATGTGATCAACAGGATATGAGGTTCAGCTTCATTCCTGTCTCATTCACCTTCACTGATCAACCTCAGCTTAAAGGGACAGTTCAGGTTCAAGTGTTAACTTTATTGATCCTAATGAGGTCAATTCATTTATAGTAGAGAGCAGAGAGTGTGTGTGTGTGTGTGTGTGTGTGTGTGTGTTCACAAACCTCAGTCTCACAGTGAGATAAAGATGTGATCATGTTTTTGTTAAGTTGCTAAAATCTGTTTTTCTTTGAGTTTTAAATGACAGTGTCGGTGTGTGAGGGGGCGGAGTCAGCTGAGTCATACGACCTGAACTGTCCCTGTAAATGACTAATGATGTCATTAATGTAAGGAATGTTTGTGTTCACACAGGCAGAGGTCATGTGACTGATGGGGTGTGGTCATGAGTGGAAGGGGGCGGGGTTAATGATGTACATGTGAAAGTGAAGAGCGTTCCCTCGTCTTCTCTCCTCACTCTGTCAACGTTCAGGGCGTTTGTTTTGAGGCCGTCACAGTCTCAGACGGGTGGAGACAAGCAAGTTTTAAAAAAACAACTAAAACAAAAATTAAACATCTGTGACCTTTAACCTTTTCTAACTTCCAAAACCTGGAGCCATGAAGTCATGACACAATAAATTAAATATCAATCTTTGGTGCTCAAGTATGGACGATATACTGATATATTATATACATTTGTCTCATCAGAATCATCACAGAGAAGTAAAGTAAGAAGTAAACGAGTCCTAACGACGACGACACGCTGACCCATAAACTACAGTATATACTGTATGAATGTATCATAAGCTATCAATCATATACTTTTATAAAAGTATCGATACTTTTCTGAAACGACGAAAACGTTGTTACATTGGTTAAACCACAGCAGGCTCACAGAGATCAGGTTTTGTGTTTCACAAAGACCTGGTTACACCAAGATCAGGACCAGTGTTAAAAGCAGGTGCAGGTAAGAGCAGGTTGGAGCAGGTGAAGGTGCAGTGAAGCTGAAGCAGGTGTTGGATGATGCGAGCAGCAGCAACAGCGTCTGTGTCTGTGTCTGCATCAGCGTCTGTGTCTGCATCAGCATCAGCGTCTGCATCAGCGTCTGTGTCTGCATCAGTGTCTGTGTCTGCATCAGCATCAGCGTCTGCATCAGCGTCTGCGTCTGCATCAGCGTCTGTGTCTGCATCAGCATCAGCGTCTGCATCAGCGTCTGTGTCTGCATCAGCATCAGCGTCTGCATCAGCGTCTGTGTCTGCATCAGCGTCTGTGTCTGCATCAGTGTCTGTGTCTGCATCAGCGTCTGTGTCTGCATCAGCATCAGCGTCTGCATCAGCGTCTGTGTCTGCATCAGCGTCCATGTCTGCATCAGCGTCTGCATCAGCGTCTGCATCAGCGTCTGTGTCTGCATCAGTGTCTGTGTCTGTGTCTACATCAGCGTCTGTGTCTGCATCAGCGTCTGTGTCTGCATCAGTGTCTGTGTCTGTGTCTACATCAGCGTCTGTGTCTGCATCAGCGTCTGTGTCTGCATCAGCGTCTGTGTCTGCGTCAGTGTCTGCGTCTGCATCAGCGTCTGCATCAGCGTCTGTGTCTGCATCAGCGTCTGTGTCTGCATCAGCGTCTGTGTCTGTGTCTGCATCAGCGTCTGTGTCTGCATCAGTGTCTGTGTCTGTGTCTACATCAGCGTCTGTGTCTGCATCAGCGTCTGTGTCTGCATCAGCGTCTGTGTCTGCGTCAGTGTCTGCGTCTGCATCAGCGTCTGCATCAGCGTCTGCATCAGCGTCTGTGTCTGCATCAGCGTCTGTGTCTGCATCAGCGTCTGTGTCTGTGTCTGCATCAGCGTCTGTGTCTGCAGCAGCGTCTGTGTCTGCATCAGCGTCTGTGTCTGCATCAGCGTCTGTGTCTGCATCAGTGTCTGCATCAGCGTCTGTGTCTGTGTCTGCATCAGCGTCCGTGTCTGCATCAGTGTCTGTGTCTGCATCAGTGTCTGCGTCTGTGTCTGCATCAGCGTCCGTGTCTGCATCAGTGTCTGTGTCTGCATCAGTGTCTGCGTCCGTGTCTGCATCAGCGTCCGTGTCTGCATCAGTGTCTGTGTCTGCATCAGTGTCTGCGTCTGTGTCTGCATCAGCGTCTGTGTCTTCATCAGCATCAGCGTCTGCATCAGCGTCTGTGTCTGCATCAGCGTCTGTGTCTGCATCAGCGTCTGTGTCTACATCAGCGTCTGTGTCTGCATCAGCGTCTGTGTCTGCATCAGCGTCCGTGTCTGCATCAGTGTCCGTGTCTGCATCAGTGTCTGTGTCTGCATCAGTGTCTGCGTCCGTGTCTGCATCAGCGTCCGTGTCTGCATCAGTGTCTGTGTCTGCATCAGTGTCTGCGTCTGTGTCTGCATCAGCGTCTGTGTCTTCATCAGCATCAGCGTCTGCATCAGCGTCTGTGTCTGCATCAGCGTCTGTGTCTGTGTCTACATCAGCGTCTGTGTCTGCATCAGCGTCTGTGTCTGCATCAGCGTCTGTGCCTGCATCAGCGTCCGTGCCTGCATCAGCGTCCGTGTCTGCATCAGCGTCCGTGTCTGCATCAGCGTCCGTGTCTGTACCTCGTCAACAGACGAATAGTGAAAGCAAAAAGACGTCTGGAAGAACAGGAGACATCAGCACGACAGAAGACATGAGACAATAATAATACGAATAACAATAATTATAATAATAATAATAACAACAACAACAATAATAACAACAATAATCATAACAATAATAATAATAATAATAATAATAACAACAACAATAATCATAACAATAATAACAACAACGACAATAATAATAACAATAATAATAATACAGAGATTTCCTGACCAGCAGCGACATGAGGAACTTGTGCAGGTAGACGATGCGGATGCAACCCAGACGCAGCGTCACTTTCCCGTCCACCTTTGACGTGTCACTGTAGCCGCCGCCCTCCGTCGCCCCCGGAAACAAGGACAGTTTGAAGCTAAACACTTCCTCACCCACAATGGACACGGCCTGGGACACATGTCACATGACTCATCAATAACACAGAGCAGGTAAATCAATACTTCCAAAAGTGGACGATGCTTGCACCTTCCTGTGGGCGGTGCCAGGGTTCACATCTATGACCACGATGTCTCTGAGCCGAGCAAACACCTCGGTCTCCTTCGCCTGCACCAGCACAGACGCATGGATTCCTGCAGGGGGCGACAGTGACAGAGGTGAGGCTTGTGATGCCGCGTGTCTCTCACCTGCCGGCCGCCTGACTCTCGCTCGTACCCTGGACTCTGATGTCGGCGATGCTGCGGCGATCGTCACACACTTCCACGTGGAAACAACCCAGCGTGGCAAACAGCCTGAAGCTGAAGACGCCGCCGTCTCTGAAGCCTTTAGATCCTGGAGATAAAAAACATCACTTCCTGTCTCACACTCACACACACACGCACACACAAGGAGAACTCACCTGTCTGGCCCCGCCCCGCCCTCTCCACCTGCTTTTTCACATCTCTGTCTCGGGCGGCGGCGAGCTGCGGCGGCAGAACACGGTTCAGGAAGCTGATGGTGGACAGCAGAGCTTTGGTGTGAAGGAGGAAGTCCAGAGAGGAAAACTCCACCTGAGAGCAGGTAAACAACAACAACAACAACGTTTAACAACAATGTTTATCGCTCCAACAAAGTTTGTCACGGAAACCTCTGCCTACCTTCAGTGTTTGTTCCGTGTTGTCAAAGAGTGTGTGAAAGCTTGGTCCACTGGGCTCAGCCTGCACGACAACACACACACGCACATGTGTGACATCACTGATCCTGACAGGTGAACAGGTGGGGGTGTGGTCAGTGCTCACCTTGACAAACTCCACCTTCAGCAAGTTGGAGCTCTGCTGCTGTGACGAGCTGATGAGGTGGAGCGGACGACTTCTGTCGTCTGAAACACAACATTTAATCAAACACACGTCAAATCAAGACTTCAGCAAAGAGACTCTGACCTCTGACCTCCACAGTAGTCCAGTGTGACTCCACGCAGGTACGAGGTCACGCTCAGGTCAAAGCTCCGCCTCTTCCCTTCAGCTCCCAGCTGACAGATGCTAAAGGACAGGAAGGTCTTCTCCTGCTCCACCTGCTGTGTCAGCTCCAACAGAACCTGAACGCAACAGCACGTGACGGGTGAGACGTGACGGGTGAGACTCGAGGGGTGATACGTGACGGGTGAGACGTGACGGGTGAGACTCGAGGGGTGATACGTGACGGGTGAGACGTGACGGGTGAGACATGACGGGTGAGACATGATGGGTGATACGTGACGGGTGAGACGTGACATATGCTGACCTCTCTGACTTCAAACTTGAAGTGAAGGATAGTGAGCTCCTCCTGCGCCGAGCGCTGGTGATCTTCATCCATGGACTTCTCACTCGTGTCTTCATCAGAGTCTGAAACAAAAACCACAAAAAATATTTATCTTTACTTAAAAAAACTATCAGAATGACCGTTAGCACTGACCTGTTTCCATGGCGTCCAGGAGGGTGGGGGGGAGGCTAAGTGTTCGCGGTCTGGCCTCTACCAATGACGGCACCTGTGGAGGGAAACGCAGTTCAAAGGTCACTGCCTAAATATCACCTGTGACCCTTTAACCCTGCCCCCAGACGATCACTGGACTAAAACAAGTATACCTTCTCTGTGGGGGTGGAGGGGGAGGAGTCCATGTTGGGCAGGGGGATGCTGTTGACCAGCTCCAGGACGTTCTGGATCTTCTGGTCTGAAATCTTGATGTGCAGCAGTGGCAGCTCACCAGACACTTTGAACCTGACAAAAAACAAGAAGCCAAGGTGAGTTCGCAACAGGTGAGTCAACAGGTGAGTCAGCAGGTGAGTCAGTAGGTGAGTCAGTAGGTGAGTCAGTAGGTGAGTCAGTAGGTGAGTCAGCAACAGGTGAGTCAGTAGGTGAGTCAGCAACAGGTGAGTCAACAGGTGAGTCAGCAACAGGGGAGTCAGCAGGTGAGTCAACAGGTGAGTCAACAGGTGAGTCAACAGGTGAGTCAACAGGTGAGTCAGCAACAGGTGAGTCAGTAGGTGAGTCAACAGGTGAGTCAGCAACAGGAGAGTCAGCAACAGGGGAGTCAGGAGGTGAGTCAACAGGTGAGTCAGCAGGTGAGTCCAGAGGTGAGTCAGCAACAGGTGAGTCCACAACAGGTGAGTCAGTTGATGAGTCAGCAGGTGAGTCAGCAGGTGAGTCAGTAGGTGAGTCAACAGGTGAGTCAGCAACAGGTGAGTCAGCAGGTGAGTCCAGAGGTGAGTCCAGAGGTGAGTCCAGAGGTGAGTCAGCAACAGGTGAGTCCGCAACAGGTGAGTCAGTTGATGAGTCAGTTGATGAGTCAGCAGGTGAGTCAGCAGGTGAGTCAGCAGGTGAGTCAACAGGTGAGTCAACAGGTGAGTCAGTAGGTGAGTCAACAGGTGAGTCAACAGGTGAGTCAGGAGGTGAGTCAACAGGTGAGTCAACAACAGGGGAGTCAGGAGGTGAGTCAACAGGTGAGTCAGCAACAGGGGAGTCAGTAGGTGAGTCAACAGGTGAGTCAGCAACAGGGGAGTCAGGAGGTGAGTCAACAGGTGAGTCAGCAGGTGAGTCCAGAGGTGAGTCAGCAACAGGTGAGTCCGCAACAGGTGAGTCAGTTGATGAGTCAGCAGGTGAGTCAGCAACAGGTGAGTCAGCAGGTGAGTCAGCAACAAGTGAGTCAGCAACAGGGGAGTCAGTAGGTGAGTCAACAGGTGAGTCAGCTGCAGGTAAGAGACGTACCTGGACATCCTTGTGTCCTTGTCCACCATGCACTTGGCCAGGTGCACAGTAAAGTCCATGGGTTGGAGAATGTGTTGGACTGAAGAAGCCTGAAGACGAGCAGACTTCCATGTCTCACCTGGAGACGAGCGGAAGTTAAAGACCTGCAGTTGTGTAGTTGTGTGTAGATGTGGTACAGTGTGTGTGTGTGTGTGTGTGTGTACCTGACTTGCTGTAGAGGACCTGGACTCGTCTCAGCTCCACATTGTATCTCTCATAGGCTCGATCCATGATCTGCTCGAGGGAGGACGAGGACAAGGACGAAGACGGGAGACTGGTCTGCTCCACACTGTTCAACTACACACACACACACACACATTCAACCAGGCCTCCTACTCCTAATCCCATTATATATGGGATTATATAATGGGACATATACACACATATATATATGCATACATACAGTGTATATATATACATACATACATACAGTGTATATATATATATAGATATATATATCTATATATCTATATATATACAGTATATACATATATTATATATAGTAGGGCTGGGCGAATTTATCGATTCTGCGGTATATATCGATATTTTGTTTCCGCCGCGAGTATCGATACATTAAGTCACACTCAAATCCTTCGTGTTCCGCCTGGCACTCTGCTCGCTGCCCATTTCCCCCGTTCGCTTTTGCAGTAAAGAGCGATTATGTCCGTCAGCCGCTAGTGTCGCTGTAGAGCAGGGGTCACCAACGCAGTGCCCGTGGCACTTATCAGACCTTACCATCTAAATTTTAGTTTTTTTTCATAATCCGACAGCCCACGGAACAGAATACTGTTGATTCCATCCAAAAAGGTGAAAAATGACCGAGATACAGCCCGTTGAAACCGCCCCTCAGGTATCCGAAAATAGGCGCTCAAGCTCGGGCAGAGAGCGGCGCTCCGCCCGGTCCTAAGAACCAGAGTCACTTGGGTTTCCGAGCGGTGAAAAAAATCGGAAAAACGGAAAATAATCCTAATCAAACACGGCCCTTGGCGGGGACCAGAGGAACAGAATACCGTTGATTTCGTCCAAAAAGGTGAAAAAATTAGTTTCCTATCTTGTTAAATCATTGTTGATATTTATTATGAGAAATCTTTCACATGATCAGTGTCTTCACATAGCGGAATATTATTAATAATAACATATAGTTAAAGGTAAATTGAGCAAATTGGCTATTTCAGAAGTGTGTATCAAACTGGTAGCCCTTTGCCTTAATCGGTACACAGGTAGTAGCTCTCGGTTTCGAAAAAAGGTTGGCGACCCCTGCTGTAGAGCATTTCTAGCAAGTTACCCGTCTAGATACTCCCTTTACACAGACGCAGACGTGTTCATCGTCCTGTTCACCCGAGGAGATTCAAGAAAATGGCGGGTAGTATTACAAGTCCAGCACCATTATATTTAAAAGCAGATGTGTGGGAACATTTCAGTTTTAAAAAAAGAAGGAGAGCGAGGACTTGGATAAAAGTAGGTGACCCCTGCAGTTTGCAAGCTGTGTCACACAAATGTGAAATACAGTGGAAATACCACCAACCTACGAGCCCACCTAAAACGTCACCATCCGGACAAGGTCTTTGATTTGATTTTGTCCAGCATTTGCAAGCTTTAGACTCTCAGTCCAGTCAGAGCCATAGATTGTGTAATTGATGCTTTCAGTTTTCATTAATTCAACCCAAGTCAATGGAACACTCACATGATGTCACTAAATTCACACTGTCCCTTTAAAATCTTTCAGAAAATGATGGAATCGAATCACATTAAATCGTATCGTGAGATTAGTGTATCGCTACAGCCCTAATATACAGTATATATATGTATACATACAGTATATGTATATACACATATCTATACATATATATGTATATATATGTATAGATATATAGGAACCCAAACCGTCACCTGCAGGTTGCCAAAGTCGATGATCATCAGTTCACTCGTGCTGCTGTAAAAACCTGACTTTGGCAGAAGCATGTAGGACGGCTTCAGGTTGATCCTCAGGTCCAGGACTTTTCTGGTCTCAATGACGTGGGACAAACCTGTAGAGACCAGAACCAATCACAGCCCTGATGAAGACCAGACACCAGGTCACCTGACACCAGAATCCCTCAGAGCTGTCAGATCTTTCTTTCTTTTACCGGCACTTGCTGTTACCATGGTAACAGTGCTGTATTGAGTGTGTGTGTGTGTGTGTGTTGATCACATGACGTGTCAATCAAACTGACCCGTGGCTGTCTTCTCTTTGATCTCCTCCAGTTTGGACAGGGTGGCAGAGGTCAGGACCTCCAGGTCCACACCTTGTCCCGTCTTAAAGAAGTCCACCACGGTGTTCACAGTCAGCTGACGGGACAAAGACCAACATTCAGAACCAGAACTGCACAGGCACAAACAGTAAAGATGGGTTCCCAGGTTAGATCCAGGTTTTACCGCGTCATAAATTATCTCCACAGGCTGTGAGTGGACTCTGAGCAGCTGGTCAGCAGCACTTTCCTCCGGGTTCACCTCAAACACGACGCTGAGCAGAGATGACGCCGCATCTCCCACTGAGGCCATGAGCGAGGGCACCGCCCCCTGCTGCTGAAGGCCCGTCACCAACCAGTGAACCAGCGCAACCTCAACCCTGCACAACCACAGAGAGGATCATGTGATGTTCATCAGACTCTGGAGGCGGAGCTCTGTGTGACACTGACCTGAAGGCCTGAGCTCCAGGTCTCTGTGAGATTTTGGTGCTGAGTTCAATCATCTGGATCTTCAGGATCTCTGGGACGCCGGGCTTCTCTCTGACCGTCACTGACGTCTGTAACAGCTGGAAGGTGACAACCACGGCCACGTACTGAAAGACACGCAGTGTTAGGACTGTCCTGCAGGTGGCGCAACCGCTACAACTGTCTCAAAAACAAGAAGCTCTCAGGTGTGCTGAGAGGATGTCTACCTGTTTAGGCAGAGCCAGGTTATGGGAGCTACCGCTGTAGCCAATGGCGGTGTAGAGTTTCTCCTTCTCCTCAGGGGTCATGAGTTCATCCAGACCTGAACCTGAACCTGAACCTGAGGACCACAGGACATGGATTTATTTTCACTTATTAACAAAACAAAACACTCTTCAGATCAACTACTTACTCTGCGTCTCCTTGCTCTCCTCCTGCTTCTGCTCCTCTTTCTTGGCCTTCCTCCCAAACCAGCTGCTGAAGAACCCTCCTCCTGCCCCTCCCTGTTTCTGTCCACCTGCTGCTTTCTTTCCCACCACCTTCTGTCCTGACCGGACCACCTGCATGAGGAGCACAGAGTCACATGATGAAGTGTCCAGCAGGTGAAGAGGCTTCTGTGTCAGAGAACCTGCGTGACCTCACCTCCATCTGTGCCTGCTGCCGGGCCAACGTGATGTTGAACACGTCCAGAACTTTCTCCAGACCCTGAACACAAGAGTCAGCAGGTCAGACAAAAACACCTGGAACCGTGTAAATGTTGATGATTCAGCAGAACCTGGATGTGTTGCTCCGTGTCCTGGCTGGTCTTGCTCTGACTCAGTAATCTGGTCTTGTAGACGCTCTTGTAGGCCTTCAGGTTCTCTCGGTGCCGTCTGATGTTGCACCAGGACCACATGCGACTGTGACGCCGCACATGGACCTCCAGGATGCTGGAGATGCTGTACCTCCACCTGCCAGAGGATCCATCATGGTATGGTCCGGTTAGGAATGGTCAAGTCCTGGATCAGGGTTGTGTTTCCACCAAGAACACAACCAGACAACAACACAACACCACGACACAACCAGACAACAACACAACACAACACTCACAACCAGACAACACAACCAGACATTACATTACATTACATGTAATGTAAGACAACACAACACAACACTCACAACACAACCAGACGACAACACAACACTCACAACACAACCAGACGACAACACCACACTCCACGACACAACCAAACGACAACACAACACTCCACGACACAACCAGACAACAACACAACACAACCAGACTACAACACAACACTCACAACACAACCAGACGACAACACAACATTTACAACACAACCAGACGACAACACAACACTCCACGACACAATCAGACAACACAACACTCACAAAACAACCAGACAACAACACAACACTCCACGACACGACCAGATAACACAACACAACCAGACGACAACACAACACTCACAACACAACCAACCAGCCGACAACACAACACTCACAACACAACCAGACAACACAACTCACAACACAACCAGACGACAACACAACACTCCACGACACAATCAGACAACACAACACAACACTCACAACCAGACAACACAACACTTGACACAACCAGACAACACAACACAACACTCACAACACAACAAGACGACAACAACACTCACAACACAACCAGACGACAACATGACACAATCAGACAACACAACACTCACAACACAACACATCACTCCACGACACAACCAGACAACACAACACAACCAGACGACAAAACACTCACAACACAACCAGACGACAACACAACACTCACAACACAAGCAGACAACAACACAACACTGGACGACAGGTGTAGACACAGCAGCCCCAGAAGGCAGCACACAGAGCTACAGTGTCATCTCATTGTTACATCATCAGTTTGTGTTGTTGTTGCTATGGTAACGTTTGAGCATTAATAGTAATCACTGTGCTGAAGCTACAAGTTTTTAATGACTCAGTTTTGTGAGTGAGTGATTGTGAACAGATAAACACACTGCAGCCTGGGGGGGCGCTCACACACACATCTCTGACTGACCAGAGTCTCGCGTTCTTGTTCAGAGGGACATCAGGGCGGAACTTCCTGTAAGGGGCGTTCCTCACCATGCAGTCAACGGACTCCAGCTGTTCCAACATGGTCACATACTGTGGACAATCAGAGGACACACAGAGGACAGCAAAGTTAAAACCCCATGACTAACGTGGTTATAAATGAGTCTTAAGTCTCTTTCAGTCTCTCTGTCTCTGTGTGTCTCACTTGTCTGTCCCTCCGTCTCTGTGTCTCACCTGTCTGTCCCTCTGTCTGTGTGTCTCACCTGTGCTCTGGTCATCTCGATGCTGATGTCCTGAACTTCCAAATGAAGGTCGACTTTTGGACTTTTCAGTTCCAGCTCAGCGTTTGGATTGATGCACATTTTAGCTGAAGCAAAGATCGGCCTGAAGACTGAAGACACACACACACACACACACACACACACACACACACACACAGAAAGTGACAATCACTTAATAAGAATGTGATGTTACTGCCACCTACTGGTGGTATGAGTTATGTCAGTGATGGAAACTCACTGTACTGATAGTGAGGAATCTGCTGCTCTGAGCTGATGATGCCACACTTTAACTGATCCTGAGGACAGAGAGACACAGGGACAGAGACAGAGAGACAGGGACACAGAGACAGAAAGACAGATAAACACAGAGACAGAGAGACACAGAGAGACAGAGAGACAGACAACACCATTGACTTATTAGACCAGACTGTAGAAAAGACACTATACATACTACAACCTCCAAACTACAGCGTATACACTACCGCGTACAAACTACAGCGTATTGACTTCAGGGTACAAACTACAGCGCACAAACTACCATGTACAAACTACAGCGTATAGCCTACAGTGTATAAAATACAGAGTACAAACTACAGCGCACAAACTACCGCATACAAACTACAGCGTACAAACTACAGAGTACAAACGACAGGGTACAAACGACAGCGTATAAACTACAGCATATAGACTACAGCGTATATACTAAAGCGTAGACTACAGCGTATAGACTACAGCGTACAGATTACAACGTACAAACTACAGCGTACGGACTATAGCGTAAAACTACAGCTTATAAACTACAGTGTATAAACTATAGCGTACAAACTACAGCGTATATACTACATCTTATAGACTACAGCGTACAACGTATAAACTACAGTGTCCTAACTACAGCGTACAGTGTAAAACTACAGCTTATAAACTACAGAGTACAAACTACAGTGTATAAATGATAGCGTACAAACTACAGCGTATATACTACAGTGTGCAGACTACAGCGTATAAACAGTGTACAAACTACAGCTTATAGACTACAGCGTATAAACTACAGTGTACAGACTACAACTTATAGACTACAGACTACAAACTACAGTGTACAGACTACAGCGTACAAACTACAGTGTACAGACTACAGCGTACAAACTACAGTGTACAAACTTGAGCTCACCACAATATTCTCCCATGATCCTTTGTAAAAGATCGGACTGTTGACGTTCCAGTAAGCGCAGAGAGACTCCAGGCGACCGAGCTGAAACATGACAACAATCAGGTCAGACACAGACACAGACACAGACACACACACAGACACACACACACACACACACACACACACACACACACACACACAGGAGGAGTGAAGCATCTGTCACCTTATAGATGATCTTTGCGGCTTCATTCAGGATACAAGGTTTCCAGTTTTCATCAGTGGTCTGATGAGAAAACAACCAAAACACAGGTCAGCTGTGTGTGAGAGTGAATGTGTGTGTGTATGTGTGTGTCTGTGTGTTACCAGCAGGCTGAGCTCTGACAGTGTTACTCCCATAGATAGGGGGCGCTGTGGGTCCGACAGCTGAAACACAAACAGTCAAAGGTGAGTCTGTTTCTGCAGGTGAGACATGACTCTTGTCTGGACCTAGACCAAGGCCCTTTCTCAATACTCAAGTACACAAGTATGTACTCCAGTCGTACTTGAGAAGTACTCGTGAGTACACACTCCCAGAGTACAGAGTACACAAGTACGAGAGTACGCACAAGTATGGATATTGAGAAACGGCCCTAGACCTGGACCTGGACCAGAACCTGAAGGTGGACCGGTACTCACGTCGTCCTCATAGCGCAGGTGGATGCTGCTGATCTTCACCTGCAGGTTCTTGATCACCTGAGTGGCCAGTTTCTCCGCAAATGTGTCCTTCTTCTTCTCCTCCTTAGGTTTTTCTGTCACAAACAAAACCATCAATGTCATCAACTAGGACCTGAGACCAGGACTCAGACCTGAGACCAGGACTCTGACCCGAGACCAGGACTCGGAACTGAGGTAAATGTGAGGTTCCTCGTGAACATTCTGAGGGACAATGAGGTAAACAGGACAGATTATGTTTGTATGTGGTTTGATGTCAGATTAACATCAAATTGACATCAGATTAACATCAAACTAATGTCAGATTAACAGCAGATTAACAGTTACCTCTACAGATTAACTCACCTGCTTTGCCGTCATGTCCTTTCAGCTTCTTTGAACCTTTTTTGTGCTTTTTATGTTTTTTATGTCCTTTTGAGGCAGCGTTAAAGAACAAAACAGCTGTTAGACAGACAGACAGACAGAGAGTATGTGTGTTCCCGTTGTGTGTGTGTGTTACCGTTGCGTGTGTGTTACCGCTGTGTGTGTTACCGTTGTGTGTGTGTTACCGTTGTGTGTGTGTATTACCGTTGTGTGTGTGTGTTACCCTTGTGTGTGTGTGTTACCGTTGTGTGTGTGTTACCGTTGCGTGTGTGTATTACCGTTGTGTGTGTGTGTTACCGTTGTGTGTGTGTGTTACCGTTGGGTACGTGTGTGTGTTACCGTTGGGTGTGTGTTACCGCTGTGTGTGTGTGTGTTACCGCTGTGTGTGTGTGTGTTACCGTTGTGTGTGTGTGTTACCGGTGTGTGTGTGTGTGTTACCGTTGGGTGTGTGTTACCGTTGTGTGTGTGTGTGTTACCGCTGTGTGTGTGTGTGTTACCGTTGTGTGTGTGTGTTACCGTTTTGTGTGTGTGTTACCGTTGTGTGTGTGTGTTACCGTTGTGTGTGTCCTTGTAAATCACAGTCTCCAGATTAAAGAGCAGATCTCCAGACTGACACGCTGATGCAGCATGAACAGCACAGACACAGGTTAATACACTCATCTGTGTGTGTGTGTGTGTGTTATAAGAAGTGGATGTAGCTCCGCCCCTTTGATGATGAGAGTAACAGTGTTTACTGTGATATTAAAGCATGTTATTTTTACAATGCTATATTTAGTATTTAATTTCACTTTCCTGTATGATAACATTTAAAGTGTGTTTGTTGTAGAACATTCTTCATTGTTTGATGAAATCACAACACGTTGGAAATATTTCTACAAAGTTATTGTATTCACATAATATTATTATTATTATTCTTACACTGATGTTATATTAATATAATGATCCTAACATATGAACAGAAACCTGCAGACTCATGATCATATTATTAGGAACAATAACAACTCCATGAGTGGCCACTGCAAAACAAGGCAGAGGGGGCGGAGCTACATCCACTTCTTATAATACATCCCAGAGTCAATGAGGTCAGTCAGAGGTCAGAGGTCAGAGTGTCTCACCTCTCTGTAGTGCCTCCTCGATGCGCTGCAGTTCTCTCTGCTTCGCCTCTTGCCGGTCACGCTCCTCCTTCACTGCGTCGTATTTCATTGCTGAGAAAAAAAACATTGAGCAATTTGAGTTTTATGACACCAGCTTCAACTGCCCCGCCCCCCACCTGCCCCACTGAAGTGACTTCAGAGTAAAAGCTCGGACAGCAGAAGGCTTTTATTGTGAAGGTTTTAATTTGCTGATGCTGTGTAGCCGGGACAGGAAGGACAGAAACCGGATCAGACCAGAACCTGAACTGAACCACCACCTGAGACTCGGCCTCCCATAAAGGGACGTGATTTCAGCTGAGATCCAGCTGGAGCACGCACGCACGCACGCACGCACGCGCACACACACACACACACACACACACACACATTAAAGGGACACTTCCTAGTTTTTTGTATGAGGAACTCTCCCACACACACACGTGCGCGTCGCGCACGCGCACAGACACTCTCACACACACACACACACGCGCGCACGCACACACACACACACACACACACTTACTGGCTCCAGGTACGACCAGCAGGTAAAGACCGTCTAACGTGGCGACCACAGCGTCGTTATAAAGGTTCTTCCACGGAATCTTCAACGTCAGCTTCCCTGAAACAGATGAGTCAGCAGATTTCATTCATTCATTCATTCATTCATTCATTCATTCATCCACTCATCCAGAGACATGAAGTGTGCAGGAGGTCAGGAGACTCACCGATCTGTCCAGCCTTGATTTTGAATGGAACATCAAACTCACTCTGAAACACACACACACACACACAGAGTCCAAAATCTAATAATCTGATCAGATTAAAATCCTGTGTTTAGGTGAATTATAAAACCTTCTCTCCTTCAGTATTAGCCAGTTATACCAATTCTTGAATCACATGACGGTCCCATGACCGGACTGTCTGTGTGTTACTATGATTAACCTGCAGGTGTCAGTGTTCATGACTCACCAGAGCATTCTCCTTCACCTTCAGGTTCTCCAGCACCACATTACCTACACACACACACACACAGTTAATCAGAAGTCAATGATCAAGAAATGCAGGGAACAGCGCCCCCTTGCGCAGGTGTGGATCAGTGTTGTTTTGGCAGCCATTCTAGATTTAGTCTTCTGGACTAAAATGCTTATTAGTTTTACATTTGAGTTCTTTCTACATGTGATAGTTTTAGTCTTTGAACTCATTCATTAGATCAGTAAGTGTTACAGATCGCTGTCGAACCCTAGTCAGAGACCGGCTCGAGGTCGGAAAGACTACAGTGGACCCCGCCCCGGACCCCGCCCCGGACCTCGGCACGGACATATGCACTTGCTGCGGCTTCTCCCACCCACCGGCATGTGTTCATTGTTCATGTGTTCATTGGTTCATGTGTTCATTAATTCATGTGTTCATTGGTTCATATCTTCATTGGTTCATGTGTTCATTGGTTCATTGTCCGTTGGTTCATGTGTTCATTGTCCATGTGTTCATTGGTTCATGTGTTCATTGATTAATGTGTTCATTTGTTCATTGTCCATGTGTTCATTGTCCGTTGGTTCATGTCTTCATTGGTTCATGTCTTCATTGTCTGTTGGTTCATGTCTTCGTTGGTTCATGTCTTCATTGTCCGTTGGTTCATGTCTTCATTGGTTCATGTGTTCATTGTCCATGTGTCCATTGTCTGTTGGTTCATGTCTTCATTGGTTCATTATCCATGTGTCCATTGTCCGTTGGTTCATGTCTTCATTGGTTCATGTGTTCATTGTCCATGTGTCCATTGCGAGAGCCGACAGCTGATTGGTTGAACGCAGTGACGCAGTGTGAGGAAATAAAAACTGATCCTGTTTGACAACATTTTCTAAATGACGTCACACCTTTAAACACAAGCACACTATGATTCTTGACGATTTATTACTGATATCGACTGATCCTTACCTTTGCAATGAGCCATGTTTGTTTAATTGTGTTTACATTTCACTTCCTGTCGCGTGACGTATAACACGGTCGTTCACATGCAAATGACGCGGTTGTTAATGTCATCGCTGTGAGCCGTTCTTCTCTTCGCTGAATCAATATTATCTCTCATCAAGTCAACTTTGCATTTAAAGGCACAAACCGACACTTTTTCTCCTGTAACCGTTGTTCCGCTGTTTGTTGTTATCAGCGGTGTGACGGAGAGATTGAGCCAAATTTGACATTTAAACCCAAATAAAACATGACTCGAAGTTTAAAGTAAAGCCGATTTTAACATCAGACTCTGGCCGTTCACATTTGATATTTTAACATGTTCTTTATCACGTGGGCAAATGTTGTGACGGTTGTGACTTTTTAAGTGCGGTGTTTGTGGGCGAGGTCTGGCGCGTGTCCTGGCTGCACGGCGGCAGTTGCTAGCTAACAGCGGAGCTCACCTCCCCAAATCCCGATCTTCAGCTGAGACTTGTCCAGGTTCTCCACGTAGTCTCCGATGAACCTGTTGAGCAGGTCACTGACCAGAGACTCGAACACCATGACTGAACGCTCCGGACTGGACCCTGAAACAGGGTCACGCTCACGAACAGCCTTAGCGCTTCACCTGACTTCCGGGTCAGATGATGACAGAAAAACAAGGATCGACTCGCTCTGGCATCGACTAGTAATGTCTGAGTGTGAGAGCATCGATCAGGAAGTAGTTCATTTTTTCTTTTTTTTTTTCTTTTAAACAACTTAATTGAAATAAGGTTACGGTACAGAAGTGATTTAAAGAATCATCCTGCATTAGTGAACAAACAAGCAGAGCAAAAACAGGAGAAATAAAACTTTGCCAGGGTAGCTGATGAGTTATTAAAAAGACCAAACACTGACAGTCTTAATTGCCTTTTTGTTGTTATAGCCAGAAATCAAAGAAATATAATGCACAACTTCATGGGTAAAAGGGACAAAATTAGGTTTTTTACCACTGAATTTACATTTATGAATATGGAATTTTGCCAATAGAATCAATACATTTATAATGAAGTACATATTCTCTCTATTTTGAGTTCTATAAAAGCAAAATACCACATTCTCCCATAATAAAACAAAGTCTTTATAAATAAGGAAGTAGTTCTTTGTCTTCAGGATGCCCGAGCCATGGATGTATTATAAGAACTGGATGTAGCTCCGCCCCCTCTGCCTTGAAGACAATGTTGTCATGGTGACCACTTCCGTGAACTGCAACAAAAAATACTCACGGGCCCAGAAAGCAATTTTCCTATTGACTACAATAGTAAAAGAGACGCCTCTAAAAGTGTCCACAGGACACCTGGAGACATGGACACAGGCATGTATAGATCTTTATATTCTGTATGTTTAATTCATGGAGTTTCATATTTGAAAAACCTTCCTTAGGCCATAACGAGCCCAGAAAAATCTTATTTCTCAGAGTGACGTCACAGGTGAGTACGAGCACAGCAAAGCGCGGTCATGTGGCGTCGCGGGAACGTACGATGTGAACACTTTACGAGAAATGTGAATAAATGAAGGCAATGAGGAGTTTTCTGATACATTTTTAACGCGCCGAGCTAGTCGAGAACACGGACGCCTCGTTCACATAGCCCAAAGGTATCATGGGGGTCATCATCATGGGGGTCATCATCATGGGGGTCATCATCATGGGGGTCATCATCATGGGCGCTACACGACCCGAATAATAAACGTGGAAGTCAGAAACTTTTTTGGCATATGCGCTGGGTGAACCAGGGGGGCGGAGCTCTATCCAGTTCTTATAATACATCCATGGCCCAAGCACAAACATCGTTCGACCGAAGACGAACAAAAATTCATGACCTCGACTCAACAGGAAGTCGGCCATCTTGGATTTGGCGTCCATCTTGGCATTTTACAAGTTCCGTAACTGAACAAACTCGTTTGAGGGCATTTATCGTAGCAACGCAAAAAACACGTCAAATTGTACTAGACCCATCCAAGTTCAAAAGTTATCGAAAACTTTTGCAGATCCGAAAGGGCGTGGCCATGGCAGCCATCAGAATTTTGGCGAATTTGGAAGATTCGCCACGAAACACAAAGTGCGCTATAACTTCACTATACATTGGCCTATCGGCGCAAAACTTCACATGTGACACGAGACCCCGCCCCTGAACGCGTCTACAAACGCAAACTTCAGCCAACACGATGTCGGCCATTTTCAATTCTGCCGCCAAACACAAAGTAACTCGCCCGTACATTGACCAATTGGCTCAAAACTTGATATGTGAGACCAAGGACCCGCCCTGAACACATCTGCAAGACATTACCTGCACACAGGAAGTAGGTCACACGAAAAACAGGTAGTGCCCTGTAACTCGCCCATACATTGACCGGTCGGCTCGAAATTTGATATGTGGGACCTGAACATGTCTGCAAACTATGACCTGTACACAGGAAGTAGGTCGACTGAAACAGGAAGTGCCCTTTAACTTTGTAGAGCATTAACCAATCTGCTCGAAACTTGATATGTGAGACCAAGGACCCGCACTGAACACGTCTGCAAGCCATGACCTGCACACAGGAAGTAGGTCTTTCCAGACAAGAAGTGATCCATAACATTGCCATACATTGACCAATCTGCACTAAACTTCACAAGCGTGATAAGTGACCCGGCCAGAACAGAGTCCAGGGCTTACCCGGCCTGCTGGCGTGGGTGGGGGCGGTGGCTGCGAGGGCCTGCACAGCGCTGCTAGCAGCTTTAATTATTATTACACATGTATATATATATATATATATATATATATATATATGTGTATACATATATATACATTTATATATATATACATGTGTAAAAAAGAAAGAAAAGAAACAAATGTTTGTCTCATCTAAAATTAAAGTGATGTTAAGTTTTTTCTTCTTCTTCTGTCTGACACACTGGACACAGGTGCTGCTGCTGCCTCCCACTGGTGACAGAACGTCATTGCACCTGTGTGTTTGCAGTGGTTCTGTGTCACAATGCTGCTCCACACTGACCTCCAGTGGTCATACACAAAACAACTGCTCGCCTGTTCTCCCTTCCACTGTTACCACGGTAACGGCCATATGATGAACATAAACCTGAGCTGAGAGAGGTTTGTTGTTGTTGTTGTGATCAGGACAAAAACACGTAAATGAAATTTCCTGTAATCAGCAGCTTCATGTTAGAGGACAAGGACGAGAGCGAGGCGAGGATGAGGACGAGGACGAGGACGAGGACGGGCAGGACTTTAATGAAACAGCACTTTGATGATGAATGAGTGAAGCAGGTGAAGCATGTGATTCAATGTTCCACAGAGAGACAGAGACGAGCTCTGACTGACACATAATTATTAAAACACAGAGAAAAGACAACACACTGACACTCAGTGTCCACTCACTGAGACACAGACAGACACTCACTCACACACACACACACACACACACACACACACAGGAGCTGCTGGTCCTCTGCTGCCTCGTGTGGTCACTTTTGTGTCATTTAAATACATCAGAATAAAGGATTTCAAACAGTGAAGTAACAAAATAAGACATTTGAACTTAGTGATGGAGGCAGCAGTGTTTGTGTGTGAGTGCGCGCGCGTGTGTGTGAGTGTGTGTGTGTGTGTGTGCGTGCGTGTGTGTGCGTGAGTGTGTGTGTGTGTGCGTGAGTGTGCGTGTCTCTGTGTGTGTGTGTGTGTGAGTGCGCGTGTGTGTATGCGTGTGTGTGTGCGTGAGTGTGTGTGTGTGTGTGTATGCGTGTGTGTGTGAGTGAGTGTGTGTGTGTGCGTGAGTGTGCGTGTGTGCTTGAGTGTGCGTGTCTCTGTGTGTGTGTGTGTGTGCGAGTCTCTGTGTGTGTGTGTGTGTGCGTGTCTCTGTGTGTGTGTGTGCGAGTCTCTGTGTGTGTGTGTGTGTGCGAGTCTCTGTGTGTGTGTGTGCGAGTCTCTGTGTGTGTGTGTGTGCGAGTCTCTGTGTGTGTGTGTGCGAGTCTCTGTGTGTGTGTGTGAGGGCTTTACAAACACGTTTCAAAATAACTGAAAATCATTTGTTTGTGTCTTTGAGGACAAACTGAACCTTTTGTCCTTCCTTGTTTACCTTGACTCTCTCTCCAGGTTAATCTTATTAGTTTCTCATGTTTCACAAGTTATGAATGAATGACGCATAATCGAAGGTCACACCCCCTGGCAGCTGGTCATGTGACCTCCATCCTCTCTGAGGGTCTTTAAAGGGTCTGTGGTGCTCTGAGACACAGAAAGACAAACAGCCACAGGTGAGTGACCTCCACCTCTCTGTCTCTCTTTCTCTGTCTCTTTCTCTCTCTGTCTCTCTCTGTCTCTGTCTCTCTCTTTCTGTCTCTCTCTTTCTGTCTCTGTCTGTCTGTCTCTCTCTCTTTCTGTCTCCCTCTCTCTGTCTCTCTCTCTCTCTCTCTCTCCCTGTCTCTCTCTCCCTCTCTTTTGAATAAAGTTTTTAAAACAGTTTCTTTTTTAGTTTTTTGTGTCGTTTGAAATCTTTTGTAAATTTTCTTTTTGTTCATTTTTCATATTTGCATTTCGATTTTTATTCTTTGACGTTTGATGATAAAAAAAACTGTACTTCCTTTACCAAAGTAAAAGCATGTCCTTCCTGTCTGAGTGTTGGACGATCACATGACCTCTGTCTCCGCCCTCAGACTCAGGATGTCGGTGCTGCTCTACTGCTGCTTCCTCAGCCTCCTCCGTCTCTCTTCCGCTCTGGTTCATGGAAACATTCCGCTGGAGGACGACCCTGTCACAGGCCGACGCCCTGACTCCTCCTACCTGTCTGACATCGGTCAGTAACGTCTGTCCAATCAGATCAATCAATATATTTCTGTCACATCCATTCATCTTCTTTATCCTCCACATGAGGGCCACAGGGGGCGCTGTGCCCCTCTCAGCTCTCTCTCTCACACACACACAGGTTCTTCCCGGGTCTTCTTGCTGCAAAGACAAGCGTTGTAACCACTTGACCCCTGTGTGTCCATTCTGTGACAAATCAAGCATCACGTGTGTAGAGATGGACTCTGACGTGTCCATGTTTGTCCTGGTTCTTTAAGTTGGACACGAATCTGTTTTCTGTCCTGCAGAAAGGGGCCACACCCCCATCCAGGACCCCGCCCTCCTGCGTGTGGACTCAGTGGAGGATCACTTCCTGTTGGACGCAGGCTCCTACGATGAGGTGAGTGTGACTTATTTGAAAAATCAATAATTTTTTCCAGGTTTGGCGTTAACGTGTCACGCATGGTTTTCCAGGACTCCGCTTCGCTGCAGCTTCAGGGTCGAGCCATGCGCTCCCCACGCCGCTGCATCCCTCATCAGCAGTCGTGTCTGGGTTACCCGCTGCCCTGCTGCGACCCCTGCGACACCTGCTACTGCCGTTTCTTCAATGCCATCTGCTACTGTCGCAGAGTCGGCCACGCCTGCTCTCCTCCACGCACCTGACCTCCACGCATCTGACCTCCATGCATCTGACCTCCATGCACCTGACCTCTACGCAGAGCAGGAAACACCTGGACATCAGTGCATGTAAAACGTCTTCTTTGCGTAATCAATAAATGACAACCACAAAAATCTGTGTGACTCTTTTAACTGATGACAAAGCAAACATGGGGCCCAGTATATACATATATATGTATATATATGTATATATATACATATATATATACATATACACACATGTATGTGTGTATATATACATATATATATATATATATATACATACAATCATACATACATATATATAGTATGTACAAATAGAGTCATACCGGCTCAGATGTCGCCCAGGTCATCAAGGTCCATGTCAGGTGCCAGGGAACCAGGGAAACCTGATGACAAATGGGCTACTGGAATAAGACATAGATGGACAAGGGCGGAAAACATGGAACTGTTGGAATGCTACTATATGAGCAACCCCAGAGAGAAGGGATACTGTACATGCAGCGAATGTGGGACCAATGGTTACTTCGAAACCCATGATCAAGGCTAACAGCGAAACAGCTGTTAGCCCAGTGTTCCAACATCTGCAATCGAAAACTTCTATCACAACTAGAGATCGATAAGATACAACAACAATGCTACGGCAAGGGGGCGCCAGGGTGGTAGGTCAGTGGGGGGATGCCACCATCACCCCCACAATCAGAGATTGGATACCAAGCCCCAACAAATACCAACAGCCTCAGTAGAAGAGTTGCTGACCTGAGAATGAAGATCATGGCACAATTAGAAACCTGGAACCCCCGACGAATACCGAAGCTGACTTGTAAAGTACCTTCAGAAGATCTGCTAGTGGATGTGAATGCTGCACTAACAACAATCCCTACGGGAACCATCACTGAGACAAATAAGCTGATACAGCAACAGTAATACTAGAAATGCTTGGATGCAAGATGGGCTTAAACCATAACAGACAGCATCCACCATGGAGAATACGGTTAGAGGCCAAGATAAGGGCAACACGGATTGAAGTTAGCCAGCTAACAGAGCTACAGAAAGGCAACACGGTGAATAAAGGGAAGTACACCAAGCTCTCCATACCTGAAGCACTCGAAACTGCCAAACAGCATTGGCCACCCCGTTGAAGAGATACACCAAGGCCATATGAGAAAAAGAGGCATCACACAACCCAGATGCCCAATGGCTAGTGGACCTAAGGGCAGACCACAGTAACCTCCCAGAACAAGAACCAGAACCCATTTCAAAGAGTGCCAAAGATGAAGAGCTGGACAGCACCAGGCCCCGATAGGATCCATGCCTACTAGCTGAAGAAACTAATGGTCCTAAGCCTGCAGGGCCCTCAGAAGAGACCAATCCCATCCAACTACTGGCCAATAACCTGTCTCTCCACAACATGGAAGGCCCTGTCAGGCATCATTGCGACTAAGATGAGTAAGCACGTAGCTCAATACATGGCTCAGAAGGGAATTGGTAGCAACAGAGACCTGCCATCTTCAGAAGTTTTCTGACGACTCTGCAGTAGTTGGACTTATCAGTAAGGGTGAGGAGACTGAGTACAGGGGTGTGGTGGACAACTTTGTCACGTGGTGTGAGCAGAACCATCTGCAGCTCAACGCGACAAAAACTAAAGAACTGGTGGTGGACCTGAGGAGGACCAGGGCTCCAGTGACCCCTATCTCCATCCGTGGGGTTAACGTGGACATAGTTGAGGATTACAAGTACTTAGGGGTGTACTTGGACAATAAACTGGACTGGACTAAAAACACAGACGCACTCTACAGGAAGGGTCAAAGCCGTCTCTATTTTCTGAGGCGGCTGAGGTCCTTCAACATCTGCCGGAAAATGCTGCGGATGTTTTACGAGTCTATGGTGGCCAGTGCCATTCTCTACGCTGTGGCGTGCTGGGGCAGCAGACTGAAGGTGCGGGACGCCAACAGACTTAACAAACTCATCCGCAAAGCCAGCCATGTTGTTGGAGAGGAGATTGACTCCCTGACAGCAGTGTCAGAGAGAAGGATGTTGTCCAGGATTAGGTCCATACTGGACAACTCCCTCCATCCTCTACATGATGTGCTGACCAGCCACAGAAGCACATTCAGCAAGAGACTTATTCTACCACGCTGCACCACAGAACGCCACAGGAAATCATTCCTGCCTGTGGCCATTAAGCTGTACAATTCCTCTGTATGATAAATAACTCTGTAAATTTATTCTTATTTTAATAGAACTCTGTAAATTTATTCTTATTTTAATAGTATTCTTTAATTTTGTAATTTTATTCTTATGTTTACTCCTACTTCTTCTTATAGTTTGTAATTTTGTAATTTCCAAAAAAATTGCTGTTACAACATTTGTTACCTTTGTACACTGGAGCGCTGTGACAAAAGAATTTCCCGCAAGGGATTAATAAAGTATTTTCTATTCTATTCTATTCTATTCTAACACCAGAGGAGCCAAGCACCAGCTGCTGGTTGATAGAACAGTCGCCCGAGACTGTAAGAGCAGACAGACCAACCTGTGCACTGCCTGGATTGACTACAAGAAAGCTTACGACTCAATGCCCCACACGTCGATACTGGAATGTCTGGAACTGTATAAGATCAACAGGAACCTAAGGGCCTTTATCCAGAACTCGATGGGAATGTGGAATACAACCCTGGGGGCCGACTTAAAGCCAATTGCCCAAGTCAACATCAAATGCCAGGAATGAGCGAGAAATCGACTCACTGATCCACACCACCAGGATCTACAGCAACGACATAGGGATGTCATTCGGATTGGACAAGTGTGGCAGGATGCCTCAAAGAGAGGCAAGATGATCAGAACTGAAGGGGTTGACCCACTAGAGGGCAACATAGGCGATATCCAAGACAGCTACAAGTACCTTGGTATCCCACAGGCCAATGGAAACCATGAGGAAGCCGCAAGGAAGTCAACCACAACCAAATACCTACAGAGAGTAAGGCAGGTCCTGAAAAGTCAGCTGAATGGCAGGAGCAAGATCCAAGCCATCAACATGTATGCACTACCAGTAATCAAATACCCCGCTGGGATCATAAGCTGGCCAAAGGAGGAGATAGAAGCCACAGATATCAAGACATGAAAGCTCCTCGCCATGCATGGAGGGTTTCACCCCAAATCCAGCACCCTGAGACTGTACGCTAAGCGGAAAGAGGGAGGCTGAGGACTAGTGAGCATCAAGACCACTATCCAGGTTGAAACACCAAACATCCAAGAGTACATCAGGAAAATGGCCACACAGGATGAACTGCTAACCCGATAAGAGTGCAGAAGAAGAGGAGCAGCCAACCTGGAGGGACAAGCCCCTACATGGCTTGTACCACCGCCAAATTGAAGAAGTGGCTGATATCGAGAAGACCTACCAATGGCTGGAAAAGGCTGGACTCAGAGACAGCACAGAGGCACTGATCATGGCAGCACAACAACAGGCCCTAGGTACAAGAGCCATAGAGGCCAAGATCTACAAGAGTAGATCTTACTACGCAAAGTTGCCCATGAGACAGTCATAGCACATACAAGCAGTGTGTAAGATGCTAGCCGTGTCAGCGTGCATGTGAGGTGGGGTGGCTCAGTGGTTAAGACCGGTACCCTGTCTGCAAAAGACATCATGGTCGCAAGTTCAACTCCACTCCTGGCAGGTTGTACTCAATTCCCTTGTAAGTCGCTTTGGATAAAAGTGTCTGCTAAATGACATGTAATGTAATGTAATACATATATGCATATATACATGTATATGTACACAGTATATACTGTGTACATATATACAGTAAATATAAAACATTTAATTTCACAACATCTTCAGAAATATCATGATGGACTTTATGACTTGTCCCACAGCTGTGGTTGGTTTTTGTCTAAAATAACACACTGAGATTGTGACTGAAATGATGAGAAACACAAACAGCTTTTCTTTTAGTTGTTGATTTATTAATGATCATACATGCTTAGTTGGCAGCGATGGTCTGGTCGGCCCAGGCGCGCAGCTCTGTGACGCGGGCGTACACGCCAGGCATGGACGGAGTACAGGTTCCACTGCCCCATGACACAATACCAACCAGAGTCCAGGCACCGGCCTTCTCACAGACCAGAGGACCACCAGAGTCACCCTGGAAACAACCAATCAACCATCAGTAACAACGGAAACCACGGAAACCACGGAAACCACGGAAACAACGTCAGATACGAACCATGCAGGAGGAGGCGCCAGAGGCACCGGCACAGATCATCAGGTCACTGATTTTGTTTCCCCAGAACTGACGACACTTAGAGTTTTCAAGCAGAGGGAGAGAGGCCTGCTGCAGGAGGGCGGGGGTGTCAGGAGCTGCGCACACACACACACACACACACACACACACACATCAGTACATGTCACACACACACACACACACACACACACACACACACACACAAACGCATCAGTACATGTCACACACACACACACACACATCAGTACATGTCACACACACACACACACACACATCAGTACATGTCACACACACACACACACACATCAGTACATGTCACACACACACACACACACACACATCAGTACATGTCACACACACACATCAGTACATGTCACACACACACACACACACACACACACACACACATCAGTACATGTCACACACACACACACACACACACATCAGTACATGTCACACACACACACACACACACACACACACACATCAGTACATGTCACACACACACACACACACACACACACATTAGTACATGTCTCACACACACACACACACATCAGTACATGTCACACACACACATCAGTACATGTCACACACACACACACACACACACACACACACACATCAGTACATGTCACACACACACACACACACACACATCAGTACATGTCACACACACACACACACACACACACACACACACACACATCAGTACATGTCACACACACACACACACATCAGTACATGTCACACACACACACACACATCAGTACATGTCACACACACACACACACATCAGTACATGTCACACACACACATCAGTACATGCCACACACACCCACCGTTGTAGCGGGTCAGTCCCCAGCCACTGGTCACACACTTCATGTCTCCGGGGAAGTTGTCTCCAGACTCAGCGAGACACACAGGGGACGTGCGCATATTCAGCTGGGCGGGGCTCGCCAGCTTAATGAGGGTGATGTCGTTGTTGATGGTGTAGCCGTTGTAGCGGGGGTGTTTGAACACCTGACAGGAAATGACATTGTCACATGACTGGTAAACACAGAGGCAGAGACTCCGCCCCCCCATGGCTGGACTACATTTGACTCACCCTGCCGACATTCATGACCTGCACGTCCTCACTGTTAGAGGAGCGGTCATGTTCTCCGAGGATGACGCGGTGGGACGTCCTGCACGCACACACACAAAGTCTTAGTCAGACTAACATACCTGGGTCATGTGATCATCTGATTACTCCTGCATGTAAACACTTAGTCAGACTATGACTCCATTAAACTAAATGGAGGACTAAAAACAACAGCCACACACAACAATAACAACAATGTAACAATGATGCTTGTCAATAACCAATAATTGATCAATAAAAGTCAGTGCAGGCGTTTACCTGACGTTACAGTGAGCAGCCGTCACCACCCAGTTCTCACTGATCAGAGAACCACCACAGAAGTGGAAGCCAGTGTAGTCCTGTAACACACACACACACACGTTTACTCTGTGTCAGTGTGTGTCTGTGGTGTGTGTGTGTGTGTCAGTGTGTGTCTGTGTGTGTGTGTACCTGGAGGGACACCTGCCAGGGCCAGGAGTGAGGCACCGCCTCCTCGCCGTTCACAATGCGAGAATAACCCGTCACCACTGGACGGATGGCGGGAGAGCCGCAGCCTGGTGACATCATCATGACATCATCATGACATCATCGTTGTAACAGTATAACTTCTACATAAACATCATCATCTCATAAACAGAAATAAACATAAACGTGGAATCACTTAAGTGGGTGTAGTGACATCTAGTGGTGAAAACTGAGGCTACAAAGTAACAGGCTCCGCCCCCCCCCGTTGTGTTCATTACATGTCATTGAATTCAAAGAAAATCATTTAGAAATGTCAGTCTGCTGTGCCAGTTTCCACGCCGCAGTGCCCCCTGCTGACTGTGTGATACTGACCGTAGGTGGCGCTGATGAAGGCGAGGCAGGAGACGATGAAGAGAAGAGCCATGGTTGATCATGTCCAGTGTGAGACGGCGAGCAGCTTTTATACAACACGCTGACATGTGATTGGACGAGACGGGAGGAGGCGGCGCCGCCGTATCTGAGGCCGTGAGAGTTTGAACAGCTGAGGGAAAGTTTCCACAAACACGGTCTTTCACTGATATTTTTCATAAACTTGTTTCTTCTTCAGTCCAGAACAGTAAACATGATAAAGTACAAATATAGACAAAGACGTTTTCATCTTTTAAAAACTCTGCATACGTTTGTTATGGAAAATAAAACTCAATCAAATCTCTATTATTACTATTATTATTATAATAATTATTATTAATAATAATTATTAATAATAATTATTACCATTATCAACAATAATAATAATAATAATAATCCAGGGCTCCAGGCTAACTTTATTTGACACTTTGTTTCCATAACTTTGACATCATGTGATGACTTTGACAGTCACACGTTCATCTGCGTCACCTGCTCTTTAATAATGAACGTGAAAGAATCTGATCAATAAAATGATGTTTGTTACATTATAACGTGTGTGTGTGAGTGTGTCTGTGAATGTGTGTGTGCCCAGGTATTAGTAATGTTGTGGGGACCTAAACCTGTTTATACAGTCACATTATGGGGACTTGTCTTCCTGGTGGGGACAAAAATCAAGTCCCCACAATGTAAATGACAACATTTTAAGGTGAAGATATGTTTTAAGGTTAGTGTTAGGATTAGGATTAGGCCAGTAGTAATTGTGGTTAAGGTCAGAGTAAGTCAATGCAATGTCCCCACAAGTCATGAATGTCGAACATGCGTGTGTATGTGTGTGTGTGTTTTGAAGGTCTCTTGATTGGAACATGTGTGTTTCCCAGCAGCTCCCATTATAAAAACCATGTGAATAATAAATGTGCGTGTGTGTGTGTGTTGCCATGGAAACGAGAAGATTAAATGTTTTTATGGTTCAATAAATAGCCTTTAATCAGAATCATAGATTCTTATGTTTACACTTAAGTTAGATCTGATGTAATAACAATAATCAAAATAATCTTAATCTGATTATTATCAATATAATCTCAAATGATCATACAGTTCTGATTATTTTTCTGTTAGCTCTCTGTCGTCATGGAGACAAACATGGTGATTGTGATGATGATATCAGGCATTGGACATAAAGTTGAATCACTCATGAGGTCAAAGGTCATGACTGTTAGTAATGCTGTGGATTCAAGAGGACAAGTCATGTGACCGGGGGAGGAGTCATGTGAGTCAAAGGTTTGTGATCAGAATGATAATAATCCAGTGTGTTTATATGATGTTGTCCAAACACGGAACCCTGTGGAACTCCAGAGTTGTCACATTTGTATCAAACACATCAGTGTTCGAGCCCCGGTTGGAACAAGGGCCTTTCTGCATGGAGTTTGCATGTTCTCCCCGTGTGTGCGTGGGTTCTCTCCGGGTTCTCCGGCTTCCTCCCACAGTCCAAAAACATGCAATGTGGGGATTAGGTAAATTGAACACTCTAAATTGACCATAGGAGTGAGTGTGAGAGTAAATGGTTGTTTGTCTCTATCTGTGTGTGGCCCTGCGATGGACTGGGGAACTGTCCAGGGTGTGACCCCGCCGATCACCCGATGTAGCTGAGATTGGCACAGCACCCCCCTCTGGTGGAGGATAAAGCGGTAGATGATGACTGACTGACATCAGTGTGGGAAGCGTTCCATTCACAGGGAGCAAAACTGAACGCTTGTTACCCTCATTTTCTAACACGTGGTGTGTTGTGTAGGATTAAGGTAAGGGCGTTTGATTCATGTCACTTGATCACTCACACAAAGAAATTTTCACATTTCAATTTCAATTTCTTTTTTGTTTTTATGGTCAGATAAAAATACATTCATGTAATAATTACTGTAGCATGTTCTGATACTTCAGGCGTGGAAAAAAAGATGCACATATCTTGATTTTGTGCCATAAGGCAAAGGAAATAAATATTGCATTCTTATAAAACATAAGACAATCAGATCAAGTATTACAATTGATAATATATTTATTTGATTCTGATTTCATAGAAAATGTGCAAGATAAAGTGGCAGAAGATGAATGAATGTATAAAGCTTGTTCAAATGTTGGAGAGTGTGTCTACAAGTGACATGAGTACAAGTGTGTTTAAGTACCAACACTGGCCACTAGTTGATTAATCAAAAACTTTAACACTCAATTCTTGAATATTGTGACATTTAAGGACTTTGGAGATTTTTAGTCTGGGAGCATGTTTGGAGGGTCCAGAACACCATATAATGGTCAGAAAAATGAAATGTCGTCATATTTCTCAACATATTGATATTGTTGGTGTTTTATCATTAAAAGGTCCTGATTTGTGACACACGAGAAAAGAACAGGACACAGAACATTAAAACTAATATTCTACAGAATTTGATCATCAAGTTACCATTTTTATACGTTCCTATTGTTTTAAAAGAGGGAAGACAAATTGAAACATTCATTCATGGATTCATGTTTACATCTCACACCAAGTCACTGCATGGAGGCACATTTTTTTACACTTGTCTCATGTGTTCATAAAGAAACTCAACCGTTTGTGTCCGAATACAATCACAAAGACACAAATGTTAGACTGAAAGTGCATGTCCTGTAACACACAATCACAATCACAGCACTTAGCTGAGCCTATAGCTAGTGTACATTTAAACAGTGACAAAAATCACAAACAACAAAAATAAACAAGTGATAATGTAGTTGATTTGCCGTCATGACGGCTCAGTGAGTGAGAAGCAGGGAAAGACACACGGAGGCAGACAGACAGTTGGTAATGATGTTTATTTAACACAAGGGTCAGCGATAGTTCAATGGCTGAGGTCCGTACCGTGAGGCAGGCAGGGAGCAGGCAGACGTCAGGGAGGGAGCAGGCAGACGTCAGGCAGGGAGCAGGCAGACGTCAGGCAGAATCCATTGTCCAGGGCAGAGACAGAGCAGGCAGGTCGGGGACAGGCAGGGTCGGTACCAGGGAACCACTGGAGAGACTAGAACTGGTGACGTAGAACAATCTGGCAGTGACTGCACGCTGGAGAGGAGTTTATATAGTGGGCTGATTAGTGATCAGGTGCAGCTGCTGTGAACAGGTGAGTGGAGTTGAGCTGATGAGGAGGAAGTGGCTGGTGAGCTGATATTTGTTGTATTCATTTATTTCCATTTCTATGAAGCAAACATCACAAACACACAGTGTGACACCAACAGTAACTATGAGGATATAAAATACACAAACAGAGGCGATTGTGTGGCCAGCACGATCAAACGTGAAAATCCTAGTAAATAATTCTTTAACTGAAGATGTTTGTGTATTTAATGTTACACATGTCGACATGGCACTGTTCAAGTTCCATTTGTTATTACCTTCCATCTCCATGGTGATGGGATTTCTTCCTCAGGACTGATGAACACACACTAACGTGGGATTTCCATCAACTTTGATGCTTTTCATTTTTCGGTCTGGTTCATGTGGTCATCGTCCTCATGTGGTCATCGTCTGCAGGAAGCGTCGACTGAAATGCAAGCACATGACTCGGATTAGTTCACCAGCAAATTGTCATTACTATTTTTATAAAATCATGTCTCTGGATGGATTACTTGTCTTTTCCATATAACGCACAACTGGAACAACAACATTTGCTGGCATTGAAGAAGTAAATAAAGGTCTCTGGGTGAATTAAGAAAAGACATAAATTATAACAGTTTCTCATTCAAATGAAATTCCAACATGTAAAACCTGAAGTGCATCATGGGACACTCTTTGCCTGTTGTCATGTTCATGTTGAGTTATTCATTCCTTTCTATACACAACAAGGAAGTCACCTTCTATATAAAGGAGTTGAGGTGAGTCAGCTGAAGTGACACAATCCAAACAATGAAGAAACATCAGCTGGACTTTAAAGGAATTCATGCATTTCACATCAAATCCACAATTTGCACAAGGAGACAAATGTGCAGCCTCGTCTTCAGGTTTTATCTTTGTCCTGCTGGTTGATGTCAACTCCTACAAAACCTGATGCTAATGAACAAATAAAAAAAAGTTGAGTGAGTGTAGAAGAATTTAATAATTACAGCAATTATTCCAAATTGTATCTTGTCTATCAAAATAGACGAGTGTATTTATGTTATAAATATGTCTCCAACATTTGTGCAAACAAAGTCTCGTTGTGAGCAGTAACTCTGAATTTATTTGACACAGTTCTGGTTAATTATCCTTCTGCCATCAAAGTTTCACTTTCTCAGTCATGAGTCATGTGACCTGTCACAGAAGCATGCTAATGTCACAGAAGCATGCTAATGTCACAGAAGCATGCTAATGTCACCGAAGCATGCTAATGTCACCGAAGCATGCTAATGTCACAGAAGCATGCTAATGTCACCGAAGCATGCTAATGTCACAGAAGCATGCTAATGTCACCGAAGCATGCTAATGTCACAGAAGCATGCTAATGTCACCGAAGCATGCTAATGTCACCGAAGCATGCTAATGTCACCGAATCATGCTAATGTCACAGAAGCATGCTAATGTCACAGAAGCATGCTAATGTCACCGAAGCATGCTAATGTCACCGATAGAAATAGAAATAGAAATAGAAATAGAAATACTTTATTCATCCCCAAGGGTAAATTTTTTCAACATAACAGCAATAGAAAAAAATATTATAAACATAAAATGTAATGTAAACTTCAAATGTAGTGTCACAGAAGCATAGACATAGACAGTCAAGTCAGCAGGATAGATTCAAATCATTCATAATATCTTCACATATTCGTATCCATACTCCTAATTAACACATCCCGACAAGCAAGCTAAATGATGACACTAGGCTAAGTCAAACTAAGCTAGCATTAGCGTTAGCATTACCTGCTACCATTAACCTGCAACTGGTCAAATAAATGCGTCATTGATCTTAACGTTTTAAACACAAACTTAGCAAAAGTAGTTGAAGTGAAGTGAATGTTTACACCAGTCTGACCTCCAAACTCACCTTCTCTCCCAGGGCTAATTAAATGGCAGGTGCTGCAGCAACAAGACAACATGGACTGTACCATCATCACAGAGAAAGGAGGGGTCATGGGTTTTAGCTAGTTATTAGTGATAAAACATCAGTGGTGGAATGTGCATGTACTTAAGTATCATACTACAATTTTGAGGTTTACATGTACATGAAATAAGGGACAAAAGGTGACGGGTATGGTTTTGTGTGAATATACAGTGTGTAACGTATTTTTTTATTATGGCAGCTCTTAGTAGAGTTTGTCAGGTTTCTCATACCTGATGTGTGTAGTTTTATTGTGAAGGGTAGACCGGAAGTGGCACGGTTGTTGTTGCCGGGAAGAAGGGTTGTTTTACGTGTAAAAAAAAAAAGGAAGTGGAATAAAAGTGAGACGCTGTTGGCGTCAACACCGGCCATTCGTGTCCTTGGATTGTTTATTTACGTACCCAGTAAAGACGCCCTTATCTCGGTTACACAGTGTGTTGTTTTAAGGCATTTTTTCATAATGATAGCAGTTTTGCAGAGGAATAAAATAACAGTGACTCAGAATGTGCACCAAAAGTGCAGAAGGCTTTCGTTGAATCACCACAGACCGTCTTACCCCACGTCTTTTTAACTTCCCATCATTTGTTGTAGCTGCACAGTCTCTTCTTTTTTGCAGGTTTATCCTTTGTAGTTTAATTTGGATAAATTTGTGTGTTTACTTACAGTTTACTGATCATGAGCAACTGATGCGGGACTCATAGCCCCACCCCGTCTCCCTGCGCGAGATGGGACGGCACCTGTCATCATCACACTGTGGATGATGACAGGTGTCGTCAATGATTCTCAAGTGTCGTGATCAGCACTGTTGCTGTCGTTGTTGCATCATTCAGTGGTTAGATCAGCGTAGCAGTCAATAAACGGGACAGGAGAGGACACGTACGGGACAGGAGAGGACACGTACAGGACAGATACATTAGGCCCAATATACGGGACAGTTGGCAACCCTACATGTACTTTATACTTATGCTTCACTACATTTATCACAGCTGGAGTTACTGTGAGATTCAGATACGTTACATACAAACCATGTAACGTGATGATCCACTGCCTACAACATACACATTTATATATGAATACAACAGTAAAATGTAATAAAACACAGTGAAAGGATTTATTTTACATAAGAAATACTTTAAAAACATGAGGCTTTATCTTATACCTGTCATTGCGCAGGTTAGGGTTAGGGTTAACTGTTTGGTAAACAGGAGTTAACCTTTAAACCGTTTAGTGAGGAGTTAAACTTTAAACCGTTTAGTGAGGAGTTAACCTTTAAACCCCTTTAAACCGTTTAGTGAGGAGTTAACCTTTAAACCCCTTTAAACCGTTTAGTGAGGCGTTAACCTTTAAACCGTTTAGGGAGGATGATCAAATAAACAAAGGTTACATTAAGTTTTAAAAGTTGAACAGAAATCTTTTTTTTTTTTTTAAATGAAACAACAACAAACAGTCGATGTCGATTAAACGTTTTTATTGTTGTTCACACTCTGACGGTTCACAGAGTCAGGACTCAGAGGTCAGAGGTCGACTGAAGGTCAGCGGTGGATCTTCAGTTGGCGGCGAGAGTCTGGTCGACCCAGCTGCGGAGCTCAGTGACGCGGGCGTAGACGGCGGGTGTGGAGGTGGAGCAGCGGCTGCTTCCCCAGGACACGATACCGACCAGAGTCCAGGTGTTGTCCTTCTCACACACCAGGGGACCGCCAGAGTCGCCCTGACAACACAAACAAACAAACTCATCAACAACACACACAGACAGGTGAGGATCAGGTAGGTGGACGGGGCCTGACCATGCAGGATGTGGCTCCGGCTCCTCCGGCACAGATCATGACGTCAGAGATGTTGCTGCCCCAGTGTTTCTTACACTGATCGTTGGACAGAAGAGGCAGCGCCGCCTGCTGGAGGTTGTTGGGAGTGCTGGGAGCTGAGCGGGACAGGAAGTAGAGACAGTCAGGACTTCCTGTGCACCTTTCAAAGTAAAAGTCTGCCTGCCGCATGTATTAATGTTGGACTCACCGTTGTAGCGCATCAGACCCCAACCAGAGGTCACACAGTTGGTGCCGGCGGCGAAGACATCGGAGGACTCGGCGAGACAGACGGGAGACACGCTGGAGCCCAGGCGAGCGGGAGTGGACAGCTTAATGAGGGCGATGTCGTTGTTGATGGTGCTGGGGTTCCACCTGGGGTGAGTGATGACCTAGGACAGAGGGGGAGGGGTTAATGGAGGGAGGGGCAGTGGTTCTGGCAGCTGATTGGCTGCTATGGTGGGCGGTTCTTACCTTGGCTGGTTTGAGCACCTGAACATCCTCGTTGGAACCGTAACCTTTGTTGTGTTCTCCAGCAACGACGCGGTGGTACGTCCTGACAGGAAACAAGAAACACTTACATCATCAACCTGTTGTTGTTATTGTTGTTGTTGTTGTTGTTGTTACTGACCTCACGTTACAGTGAGCAGCGGTCACCACCCAGTTCTCACTGATCAGAGAACCACCACAGAAGTGGAAGCCGCTGGATTGCTGTGCCAAAAAAGAAGAAAATAAAACAATTCACGCAAGAGGAAGAGCAAGAGGAGGAGGAGGTCCTTGTGTTTGTTGAGGTCACATGACTCACCTGCAGAGACACCTGCCAGGGCCAGGAGTGAGGCACCGCCTCCTCACCGTTAACGATGCGGGCGTAGCCGGTCACCTGAGGGGTGATGGCAGGAACTCCACAGCCTGACAGGACGACAGGTGAGTGACAGGACGACAGGTGAGTGACAGTGACAGGTGAGTGACAGGACGACAGTTGAGTGCCAGTGACAGGTGAGTGACAGTGACATGTGATTGACAGGACAACAGGTGATTGACAGTACAACAGGTGAGTGACAGGTGAGATACAGGAGGACAGGTGAGTGACAGTGACAGGTGACTGACAGGACGACAGGTGAGTGATAGGATGACAGGTGATTGACAGGATGACAGGTGAGTGACAGGATGACAGGTGAGTGACAGTGACAGGTGAGTGATAGGACGACAGGTGAGTGACAGTGACAGGTGACTGACACCACAACAGGTGAGTAACAGTGACAGGTGAGTGACAGTGACAGGTGAGTGACAGTGACAGGTGACTGACAGGACGACAGGTGAGTGGCAGTGACAGGTGACTGACTGGAACCCTGATCGATAATCAATGTCTGGATTTAACAAAAATACAGATTAAAGAAGGTGAAATAAGTGTGTGGTTGTGTGTGTGTGTCTCACCATAGGTGGCGCTGATGAAGGCGAGGCAGGAGACGATCCACAGGAAGGCCATGGTGATGAAGGTGAGAGTGATGATGACAACGAGTCCAGGCTCCTCTTTTATCCCTGGACGCTGCTCGGCCTCAACCAATGAGAGCGCGGCGGTGTTTTGTCCAGCGCAGCAGCTGTTTATCAGAGGTCATTCTCACGGGTCACACGCCCTCAGCTGCTGCTCTGTGATTGGCTGAAACATCCTCATCAATGAACACGGGCAGCTTCATTCAATTATATAAGGTTTGAAATTAATAAAACACCTGGACCAGGACCGGGACCGGGACCAGGACTGGGGCCAGGACCTGGTTTCACATCTACACATCTTTACGATAACTTTGTACTTTAATGTCACTGCGTGAAAAATTCATGTGGACTTCAGTGAGAATGTTCACTTTCACTCACTCACTCATTCACTCACTCACTAATTAATGTGAAAACAAAGTTCTTCAGCCAATTGAATACTACTACTACTACTGCTACTGCTACTGCTACTAATACTACTTCTACTGCTGCTACTACTGCTACTACTAATACTACTACTACTGCTACTAATACTACTTCTACTGCTACCACTACGACTACTACTGCTACTACTAATACTACTACTACTACTACTGCTACTAATACTACTACTACTGCTACTACTACTACTGCTACTGCTAAATTTGCGGATGACACCACTGTGGTGGGGCCACATGGTGGTGTAGTGGTTAGCACTCTCGGGTTCGAGCCCCGGTTGGAACAAGGGCCTTTCTGCATGGAGTTTGCATGTTCTCCCCGTGTGTGCGTGGGTTCTCTCCGGGTACTCCGGCTTCCTCCCACAGTCCAAAAACATGCAATGTGGGGATAGGTAAATTGAACACTCTAAATTGACCATAGGAGTGAGTGTGAGAGTGAATGGTTGTTTGTCTCTATCTGTGTGTGGCCCTGCGATGGACTGGCGAACTGTCCAGGGTGTACCCCGCCTATTGCCCGATGTAGCTGAGATTGGCACAGCACCCCCCGCGACCCTCTGGCAGAGGATAAAGCGGTAGATGATGACTGACTGACTGACTGACTGACCACTGTGGTGGGGCTGATTGAAAACGGCGACGAGACAGCCTACAGGGAGGAGGTCCTGAACCTCGCTGCCTGGTGCTCCCTCAACAACCTGGCACTCAACTCCTCAAAAACAAAGGAGTTGGTGCTGGACTTTAGGAGAGGGAAGGAGGTTCTTGCTCCTCTTCTCATAGGGGGAGACCTGGTGGAGAGGGTCAGTGACTTCAGGTTTCTGGGAACGTACATTTCTCAGGACCTCACATGGGGGACTAACACCAATGCCCTTGTGAAAAACTTTTGAGGTCACTGAGAAGGGTCAACGTGTCCCGGGACCTGCTGCTGTCCTTCTACAGGTGCTCTGTGGAGAGCATCCTCACCCACAACATCTTGGTGTGGTTCAGGAGCAGCTCTCAGGCTGACAAGAAGGCTCTGGAAAGAGTCAGAAAGTCAGCACAGGGCACCATAGGAGTGTAGCTTCTCTCTCTGTCAGACATCTACAGAGCAGAGCCACCAGCATCACCTGTGACAGCTCACACCCTGGGCACAGCCTGTTCTCACTGTTGCCCTCAGGAAAGAGGTACAGGTCCATCCAGGCCCCCATCTCTAGGTTTGCAAACACCTTTTATCCAAGTGCAATAAGAGTGCTTAACACTAAGTAACTCTTCCAATCTGTTAGTGCAATATTATTACACTTCTTATCCGTGCAATATACACATGTACAATGTACTGTATCATATACTGCATATTTCCCTTACTGGCTCCCACTGTAAATACTTTGAATACTTTTTTTTACTACATATCCTTCTAATTTTGTCGAAGGTGTTGGTGCACTGTTTCGTTGTTTCTTGTTCTACTCTTATCTCTTCACTTGCACTACTAGAGCTGTACCCTGTATAATGACAATAAAGGTGATTCTGATTCTTCTGATTCTGATACTACTGCTACTACTACTGCTACTAATACTACTTCTACTGCTACTACTGCTACTACTAATACTGCTACTAATACTACTACTACTGCTACTACTAATACTACTACTACTGCTACTAATACTACTTCTACTGCTACTAATACTACTTCTACTGCTACTGCTACTACTGCTACTACTAATACTGCTACTAATACTACTACTACTGCTACTAATACTACTTCTACTGCTACTACTGCTACTACTAATACTACTACTACAGCTGCTACTACTACTACTACTACTAATAATAATAATGATAATAATAACAACAGTGAAAGTGAAATGAAAAAAGACAATAAAAGTAAATAAAACCTGAATTATTAAAGAATTCAACTCTGCTTCATTTTGTAACATCTTGTTTTATAATCTTTTAACTCAAAGGCGAATTATTAAAACATGTTGTATAAAATAACAGGTCACACACACTGTAATAGACGGACTGTACCTTTAATGAACACAACAATTACTGTATATTTCAAAATAAGAGCGCAGTCGGAATAAAAAGACTGAAAATTATATAAATTGAAGTTTTTCCGTCGCTGAGAAAACACAGATTATCAGCAGGTGGAGCTGAGATCAGCTGACTCAGCAGTTAATGACTGGTCAGGTGGAAGTGGGTGGAGCTTCATGATTGGTGGGGGTGTGTGTTTCAGGTATAAAAACAACAGGAAACTGAAGTTTGTAAAGTGCACACACACACACACACACACACACACTCACACACACACTGCTGCCTCCATCACTAAGTTCAAATGTCTGATTTTGTCTCTTCACTGTTTGACATCCAACATTCAGTTTGACGTCAGAGACACAAAGTGACCATACGAGGCAGCAGAGGAGCAAAGGTACTGCAAATACTGCAAGTACTCTAGGTACTACAAATACTACAGGTACTACAAATACTGCAGGAACTGCAAGTACTGCATGTACTCCAGGTACTACAAATACTGCAAGTACTCTAGGTACTACAAATACTACAGGTACTACAAATACTGCAGGAACTGCAAGTACTGCATGTACTCCAGGTACTACAAATACTGCAAATACTCTAGGTACTACAAATACTGCAGGAACTGAAGTACTGCATGTACTCCGGGTACTACAAATACTCCAAGTACTACAAATACTCAAAATACTGCAGGTACGACAATACTACAGGTACTGCAAATACTGCAGGTACTACAAATACTACAGTTACTACAAATACTACAGATACTACAAATACTACAGGTACTACAAATACTACAAGTACTACAGGTACTACAAATACTACAAGTACTACAAATACTGCAGGAACTGCAAAAACTACAGATACTATAAATACTACAAATACTACAGGTACTACAAATACTACAGGTACTGCAAATACTGTAGGTACTACAAATACTACAGTTACTACAAATACTACAGGTACTACAAATACTACAGATACTACAAAAACTACAGATACTATAAATACTACAAATACTACAGGTACTATAAATACTACATATGCTACAAGTTTTTGTAATCAAATAATTATTTTAATGTTTTTACAAAATTAAAAGTCAGAATTCCTTCCCGGTAACTTTGTGGAGGAGCAGGAGGAGGAGCAGCTGGAGCAGGAGGAGGAGGAGCAGCAGGAGGAGCAGGAGGAGCAGGAGCAGGAGCAGCAGGAGGAGTCTCACAGAGGAACCAGAGAACATGGACCTAAACTTTCACTCTCTGCTTCTTCTCTGACCTCTTGACCTCCTGCGGAACTCCGACAATGCTGCCACCGGGAAATAACTCCTCCTCTTCTGGCTGGTCAGTGTTGGTGGGCGGCGTGTCCGGGTCCGGGTCCGGGTCCGGTCCGGAGGCGGTGATCGTGCCGCTGGTGTTCGGGCTGATCTTCGTGGTGGGGCTGGTGGGGAACTCTCTGGTGCTGGTGGTGATCGGGAGGGTGAGGTCTGTGAGGGCGGGGGGAGGAGGGGGAGGAGGAGGTGGCACGCGTGCCAGCGGCAGCAGCGCCACCAACATCTTCATCGTGAACCTGAGCGCGGCGGACCTGAGCTTCCTGTTGTTCTGCGTGCCCTTCCAGGCCACCATCTACTCGCTGCCGGACTGGGTGTTCGGCGCGTTCCTCTGCAGCTTCGCGCACTTCTTCTCCAGCGTCAGCATGTTGGTCAGCGTCTTCACGCTCGTCGCCATGTCCGTGGACCGCTACATCGCCGTGGTGCGCGCCAGGAAAGCCGCGTGCGTCCGGAGCCGCAGGAACGCGCTGGCCGGAGTGTGCGTCATCTGGACTCTGTCGGTGCTGTGTTCGGTTCCGGTGGCTCAGCACCAGCACCTGACCTCTCACCCCGCCGCTCCCAACAGCAGCTTCTGTTGGGAGCGCTGGTCCGGAGCGTCCCGGCGCGCGTACCGGGTCAGCGTCCTGCTGCTGGGATACCTGCTGCCGCTGCTGCTTATCAGCTGCTGCTACTGCAAGGTCAGTGCGTCACAGCGCCACCAGCAGGACACTGCTGCTGCTGCTGCTGTTACTACTGCTGTTACTGTTACTGCTGCTGTTACTGCTGCTGTTACTACTGCTATTACTGCTGCTGCTGTTACTGCTGCTGTTACTGCTGCTGCTGTTACTACTGCTATTACTGCTGCTGCTGTTACTGCTGCTGTTACTGCTGCTGCTGCTGCTGTTACTACTGCTGTTACTGTTACTGCTGCTGTTACTGCTGCTGTTACTACTGTTATTACTGCTGCTGCTGCTGTTACTGCTGCTGTTACTGCTGCTGTTACTGCTGTTACTACTGCTGTTACTGCTGCTGCTGCTGTTACTGCTGCTGTTACTGCTGCAGTTACTGCTGCTGCTGCTGTTACTGCTGCTGTTACTGCTGCTGTTACTGCTGTTACTACTGCTGTTACTGCTGCTGCTGTTATTAATTAATATCTAAGTAAGTGTCAGCAGTGTTCTGATCAAAGTCCTGATCATCATAAAAAGCTTCATCAGCAGAAACACACAAGTTTTATATGAAACATCATTTTAATGTTTTATTCTTCTTTTCGTGTGTGTGTGTGTGTGAGAGAGTGAGTACTTTACAAACTTTAAAAACTTTATCTTTTCCAGGTTTTGTTTCATCTCCATAAAAAGATGAAGAACATGTCAAAGAGGTCTGAGCGCTCCAAGAGAAAGGTACAGTGTTACCTTTCTGCTCTTCATCATCATCATCACATTCTGTGTTACACACACACACACACACACACAGCAGCAGGTTTGGCTCTGCCCCCTCAGTAGCAGAGCTTCGTCTGCTGCAGGTAAATATTTAGACAGCTCGACTAAGAATAGAGACGATTGTCTCAGAGGACACTTACACAAACTGTGAGACATGATTCATGTGTGAGACAGAGAGGACAGAGACAGAGGAGACAGAGAGGACAGAGAGAGGACATCGGAGACCTGTTAGTGTACTTCATCTCCTCTAAATCTCTTTGTTCCTCGTTATTACCAAATAACACCAGAAGAAGAAGAGTGGTATTATGGTCTGTATTTATATACAGACCATAATACCATAATACCTACAGACCTTTTCTACTCTTGATTATCTGCTTTACACTACACTTTTCACCCATTCACCCATTCACTCATTCATCCATTCACACATTCACTCCTTCACACATTTACATTTTCATACATTCACACATTTACTCATTCACACATTCATACATTCACTCATTCATACATTCACACATTTACTCATTCATACATTCACACAATTACTCATTCATCAGTCACTCATTCACACATTTACTCATTCAAACATTCATACATTCACTCATTCAAACATTCATACATTCACTCATTCACACATTCATACATTCACTCATACATTCACACATTTACTCATTCATCAGTCATTCATTCATTCACACATTTGCTCATTCATCAGTCACTCATTCACACATTTACTTATTCACACATTCACTAATTCATACATTCACACATTTACTCATTCACACATTCACTCATTCATACATTCACACATTCATCAGTCACTCATTCATACATTCACTCATTCACACATTTACTCATTCACTCCTTCACACATTTACTCATTCACTCATTCACTCATTCACTCATTCATACATTCACACATTCACTCATTCACAAGCTGCAACATGGGCTCAAGTGTAGACGAGCAGAGCCCGGAATTGATCCCACAACCTTCCAATTGAAAGACTGCAGTACACATGGCAGGCCTGTGGGGGCGCTGTACTGCTGTGACTTACACTGTTTACTGCCCTCTACTGTCATTAATTTACATTCATATAATTATAACATGAGTTTAATGCTTCTTATCATTGTATAACTCCACTTAAAATTAACTTGTGAGTGAGTGAGGATATAAAAATAGAAAACGACTTACATTCATGTCCAAACTCAACCTTCTGGCTTTGCCCCCAACCTGGATTAAGTGGACTCAGCTGGTTCTGACGGAGCAGAACATGTCTGACACAGCGGGGGTTACGGAGGAGTCCAAGTCAGGGTCTGATGAGTGAGTGAATGAAAGGTTTAAAGCTGCAGAATCACTGCTGACTCTTCTTCTTCTTCTTCTTCTTCTTCTTCTTCTTCTTCTTCTTCTTCTTCTTCTTCTTCTTCTTCTGCAGACGGCTCAGACGGTTCTGCTGGTGGTCACCGCCTTTGCCCTCTGCTGGATGCCTCACCACATCATCGCCATGTGGGTGGAGTTTGGGACGTTTCCTCTGAACGACGCCTCGTTCGCCCTCCGTATCGTCGCTCACTGTCTCTCGTATGGAAACTCGTGCGTGAATCCCGTCCTCTACGCCTTCCTGTCCGAGAACTTCCGGAAAGCCTGTCGTCAGGTCTTTCCGTGTCACTTCCTGCACCCGCCGTCGCCTCAGGGCGCAGCTGTGCGATTCCGCATGGACAATTTCTCCAGCACACACTCCACCACCAACATCTGAGGGGACAGCAGGGGACAGCAGGGGACAGCAGCAGGGGACACACCACACGTGTGAGAGGATACACGTGAGTGGACACCTGTGATTGACAGCTGCTGTCAGCCAATAGGAGCCAGGTTAAAGGGGATGATGTCACTTCCTGTGGACATTAAACATCGTCTTCAGAAGCAGCAACTGTTTGTTTATCATGAAATAAAGTCTGAGTTTAATGTAAAAAAAAACACTTAAATCTGAAAAGTGATTTCTTAAAAACCCTTTAAAGTTTTAAGGTTTTTATATTTCAGTTTAATTTAAACTTTAAAATGAAAAAAATATATTTTCTTGTTTATTTGTTTATGATCAATAACTTTGATTTGATTTTTATTCAAACAAACATTTACGAATGATGTTAGTCCACAAACCTGATCGATCAGGTTATCGATCACCTGATCGATCATGTAATCAATCACCTGATCGATCAGGTAGTTCTTCATGTGACCAGCAGAGGGAGTCCCAGTCAAGTGTTAGATTCAGAATTGTTTTAATAGAATTAAAATGGAAAATTCAGGTTTTACATTTTAAAAAACTGGAAATGTCCCTTTAAGTCAGACACACACACACACACACACACACAGAAACATGAAGACGTCTCACTTCAGTCCTTCAAGACCACAGGTCTCTGGTCCTGGTCCTGGTCCATGGTTGCCCCGCCCACCAGGTGATGCTGCAGGACAGATGTTGTGTCTCCTTGTTGTCCTTCGTCCTCGTCTTCCTCAGGTTGAAGGTGATACTTCCTGTTCGCCTCCTCCATCAACAGCACTTCCTGAAGCTCCTCCCCCTCCTTTGTGTTACTATGGTTACTGTCCAACAATGTCTCAACCTCCTTTTCCCCATCACATGACCTGGCCTCTTCCACTTTGGCTTCGGCTCCTCCCTCTTTCTCTGCTTCCATTCTGGGTGTTTTTTCTTGGTCCGGGTAGGCGGGGCTTAAGACACTGCTGCCAGCTGACTTCCTGTTGGAGGCAGGGCAGCTGCTGCGGGTAAAAGAGGACAAATACTCAGTGACCACTGACGTGAGCAGAGGGAAGGACTCCGCCTCCGCCTGCTGTTTCTCCGCCTCAGTGTTTGTGAGGTCACTGTGAGGTGAGGCAGGACGGGAGTGGGTGGGGCTGAGGTCACATGGGGAGATGAGGATGGACAGAGACTGTGTCCTCTCCTGTCTCACGTCCAGACTCCACCCAAACTCCTTCACGTCACCTGGAAACAGGAAGTGTCAGGAAGTGAATTATTACAGAGTCTGTGTTCCCCCCCCCCCACACATAGGTTTAAGCCCTGCCTCCTGACCTGCTCCTCCCCTTGTGTCTGGACTCAGCTGGACCCTGCGGTCCTGGTCTTGGTCCTGGTCCTCGTGGTACAGACAGTAGCCGTCAGTGCTGGTGAAGCTGCCGTGACGCAGCAGAGCGCCGGGTTCACAGACGGACGAGGATCTGGAGCGAGGACGCAGCTCGCCACGGTCCACGCCCACCAACGCCTCCACAGCCGCCATCATCCGTCCAGAGACGTCCTCCAACTGAGACAGACGCAGGTCCACTGTCTGAAGACACGCCTTCATCGAGTGTTCACGCTCATTCACTTCCTCCAGACGCATGGACATGTTCTCCACTCTACACACACACACACACACACACACACACTCATAGATCAGAGCTGTCAGGATATTTTTATTTTTAAATAGCTTCCGAAAATAAATAAATAATAATAATAAAAAAAAAAAATTAAAAATTAATTAAATAATTATTTAAAATAAATTATTTTATTTTATCAAAAATAAAATAATTAATAATATTAAATAAAATACTAAATAATTATTTGTACATTGAAACGAGCGTGTGCACAGGCGTCCACTGTGTTCTCACATGACACGACACTCATCACCCGTCACCTTCATTATTTGGTGAACTCATGATACACGCGTGTGTTTTAGTATAGTGTGCTGGCATAACATGCCCCTGACACTGCGTGTGTGTGTGTGCGTGTGTGTGTGTGCGTGCGTGTCTGTGTGTGCGTGTCTGTGTGTGTCTGTGTGCGCGTGTGCGTGCGTGTGTGTACCTCTCTGATGTGACTCTGATGCGTTCGTTGTTTGAAGACAGTTTCTCGTCGTCTTTCTCTCTGAAATATTCCTCCACACACTGTTCTTCAAACTCATGGAGATTCTTCAGCTCGTCAGCGTTCAGCACCAGCTCTGCACACACACGCACACACACGTTGCTAAAGTTGTGGCACAAACAGAGTGAGACAGTTGTGTTGCTAACGTACGCAGTCTCCTCTCTCCGTGCTCGTCCTCATGTCCTCGTGTCCACTGACAGCAGAGCGTCTTGAGGACGATGCAGACGTGCGGGACGATGATGAGCGGTGGCGGCAGAATCGGACGCTCGTGGAACGTCATGATCAGCTGATAGCGCTGGAACTTCCACACCTGGTTAGAGATGGACTTCACCTCGAAGAACGTGTTACTGTTTACAGGAGGACAGGAGGACATCAGGAGGACATGAGGAGGAGAGACTTCCCCTTGAAGAACGTGTTACATCACATGTCATTGTTCAGACGCTTTTATCCAGCGCAACTCACAATAAGATCAATTAAACATTTGCTAGAAGTGAGAAAGTGCTTCAAGTAAGACAAACTCTTGTTTGTGCTCGTGGTCTTAGTCGAGGTCCAGTCTAAAGAAATGTGTTTTTAGTCGGCGGTGGAAGATGGTCAGGTCTGTGGTGGGTCTATGGTCAGGTCTGTGGTGGGTCTGTGGTCAGGTCTGTGATGGTCAGGTCTGTGGTGGGAGATGGTCAGGTCTGTGGTGGGTCTGTGGTCAGGTCTGTGATGGGAGATGGTCAGGTCTGTGGTGGGTCTGTGGTCAGGTCTGTGGTGGGTCTATGGTCAGGTCTGTGGTGGGTCTGTGGTCAGGTCTGTGATGGTCAGGTCTGTGGTGGGAGATGGTCAGGTCTGTGGTGGGTCTGTGGTCAGGTCTGTGATGGTCAGGTCTGTGGTGGGAGATGGTCAGGTCTGTGGTGGGTCTGTGGTCAGGTCTGTGGTGGGTCTGTGGTCAGGTCTGTGATGGGTCTGTGGTCAGGTCTGTGATGGTCAGGTCTGTGGTGGGTCTGTGGTCAGGTCTGTGGTGGGAGATGGTCAGGTCTGTGGTGGGTCTGTGGTCAGGTCTGTGGTGGGTCGCGCTGGATAAAAGCGTCTGATCAATGATATGTGTCTGTCTGTCAGTCTGTTTGTGTCTCACTGACTTGAAGACAGCGATGAGCAGGTTGACCAGCAGGATGTTAGCCACCAGCAGGTAACAGGCCATGATGGCAGGTGTAAGCCACGCCCCTGGAATACAGGGAGGGAGTTTCTTCCCGTCCTCGTCATACATGTTCTCGCCACACGGGGCTGAAACGAGCACACGCATAAAACTGTCGCTCAAACTACACAATTCAAAGGTGTCACACCAGATTTGTATCAAAGTTACAATCTTTTGTTGTGAAGGAGTGAAACTGTTTACTGCTGCTGCTGCTGTTGCTGTTACTGCTACTGCTGCTGCTGTTGTTACTGCTGCTGCTGCTGTCACTGCTGCTGTTACTGCTGCTGCTGCTGTTGTTACTGCTGCTGCTGCTGTCACTGCTGCCGCTGCTGTTACTGCTGCTGCTGTCACTGCTGCTGTTGTTACTGCTGCTGCTACTGCTGCTGATGTTACTGCTGCTGCCGCTACTGCTGCTGTTGTTACTGCTGCTGCTGCTGTTACTGCTGCTGCTACTGTTGCTGCTGTTACTGCTGCTGTTGTTACTGCTGCTGCTGCTGTCACTGCTGCTGTTGTTACTGCTGCTGCTACTGTTGTTACTGCTGCTGTTGTTACTGCTGCTGCTGCTGTCACTGCTGCTGTTGTTACTGCTGCTGCTACTGCTGCTGATGTTACTGCTGCTGCTGCTGCTTACGAATACATTTCAAATGTTTCGAAGAAAGAGAGAGACTTACGATTAATTTCCATGGCATAAACTGTGCGACAGTGGAGAAGAAGAACAGACTTACTGTCAACAATTCAAACAAAGACTGTCTTTAAATAGAAACAAGACTAGGATATATATATATGTATATAGATATATCTGTGTATATATATACACACATATATCTATATCTATATATATACACACACACATATATATATACACATATATATATATATATATGTGTATATATACACACGCCAATCTCAGCTACATTGGGCAATAGGCGGGGTACACCCTGGACAGTTTGCCAGTCCATCGCAGGGCCACACACAGATAGAGACAAACAACCATTCACTCTCACATCTATGGTCAATTTAGAGTGTCCAATTTACCTAATCCCCACATTGCATTTTTTTGGACTGTGGGAGGAACCCGGAGAGAACCCACGCACACATGGGGAGAACATGCAAACTCCATGCAGAAAGGAGTTTGCAGTTGCAGAAAGGCCCTTGTTCCAAGTGGGGCTCGAACCCGGGTCTTCTCGCTGCAAGGCGACACTACACACTACACCACCGTGTGACCCCACATATATGTACACACATATATATGTATATATATATATATATAAATGTATATATATATATATATATATACATAAGTAACTGTGTTCTTGTCAGTTACAGTTAAACAGAGGATGGAGGGAGAACAGAGGTGCAAACTAAAGCTAAAGCTGCGTCACTTAGTTTTAGCCTCTTAACTTTATAATTTTATCCAATGAGGAGTTAGAAGATGTTAGCCCCGCCCCCTCAGAGAGGCTCAAATACAGTCAAACATGAAATTAAGTTACAGGTGACTGAGTCTTACTATGAACTCTAGTCTTACGGTCTATGGAGTCGGCAAACACCTCTCCGTAGATCATCCAGTACGGCATGTAGAAGATGTTCCTCGCCAGCCGCCATGTTGGCTCCTCGTCCGGGTGGAGGATGGCCTGACGAGCCACACCGAAGCTCATCAGCACCACGAGCATGATGACCACAAAGTACAACATGTCAATCATCTGTAAGACATTAACACTTAAGTAACTAACATAAAAAGAACGTTCCTTTTGTCAGTTTCAGGAAGTGTAAAATGATTCTTGACACCGATGACGCACCATCTTCCCGATCATCATGACGTACGGTCCCAGGTACTTGTTGACGCCAAAGATGTCGAGGACACGTATGTACCAGAAGATGATGTCCACGCAGTAGATGACGCGTCCATAGCCCATGTACGGCTCGCTCTGCAGCCGCAGCAGCAAACCCAACAGGAAGACAGAGATGGCCGCCAGGTCAGTGATGTTCCAGTAATCCTCCAACCACACGTTAATCTTCTGCTTCAGCTTCCCCGGCTCCGACATCAGGATCTGACAACAGGCACCGCAGTGAGGTCAGGGGTCACATGACCGTCGAGCAAACATGACATCGCTATCAATCATCACATGTGCGAGGATTAGGAATGAGCATATAATCCACAGTTTGAGAGTGAAGGTTGACATGTTTGGACACGTGCTGAGGACGGACGCTGTCCACAGAGAAGGTTGATGAGGACATGAGGATAGCTGGTGAAACAGAAGAGGACACAAGAATGAGAGAGGACAAGATGGAGGCAGATGATCTGCTGTGGCGCCCCCTAAAGGGAGAAGATGAAAGAAGAGACTGACTGCCAAATAATGAGCTGATTGATTTGCGATGGAAGAAGCTGTGAACGAGATAAAGCAAAGATAAACCTTCTGAGGTTCAAGGTCAGGGTCAGGGTCAGTATCAGGGTCAGGGTCAGGGATTATCCAGGATTTAACATGACAGGAAATATCAGGGAGAACCTGACAGGAGAGGACGGAGGGGGACAGAGGAGGACCCTGATGGACAGGTGTGTTTACCTGTCGGACTTTCTCCAGACCCAGAGTGATGATGTAAGAGATGACGATCCACTCCTGCAGAGACGGCCATCGCTCCATCTTCACCAGGATGATGTAGTTATACAACATCAGATACACCAGGTACGAGATCTACGCAGATACAGGTGCATGTCACATGACCAGGAGGAGGAGGAGTCAGTCAGCAGGACATTATGATGTCTCCACAGTTCAAACATACCGTGTTGAACCAGAACTTAGTGAAGGGGGCGTTGTAGAACTCGTAGATGGTCCTCCTGATGGGAATCCTTCTACGAGGTTTCTTCTGGTTTTCTTCTTCGTCTCCTTTCTTTGACGTTGCGTCGACGTTTGACACAGAATCCTTAAACAAGACATCAGTAAATAAATGAAAGGGTTTCCTCTGCGACACTGAAGCTCCTCGGTTTCTACCTTGCTGGATTTGTTGTCGTCGTCTTTGCTTTTGTTGTTTTCGTTCTCTTTGGACGAATGATACAAAGTTTCATCTCCCAGACGAAAGTCCATGAGGAGGATGGCAGGAGGGAAGACGATGCCTAGAATCACCTGAGACCACAGAGGAGAACCATCTTTGTTCATTTATACCTTCAGCTTCAATCACACTTCCTGTCTGCAGAGAACCAAGGTTACACAGTTAACCTCACAGCTGCCTCCATCACTAACTTCAAATGTCTTATTTTGTCACTTCAGTGTTTGAAATGTTTCAGTGACTCAAAGTGACCACACGAGGCAGCAGAGGACCAGCAGCCCCTGTGTCCCCTCCAGCTTCACTACGTCTTCACTAAGAGTGAGCTTCTGTGTCTACAGCAGCAGGGGCCGCTCACAGGGCAGTCAGCACTGACTGTGTGTTAGTACTTGACACCTGGCTTTAAGATGTTCCAGGGGAGTCTTGTCAGTCATGTGACGTCTGTACCTTGAGGCTGTTGCTCTTGCCCATTCTCAAACAGCCCATCCACATGTCGGTGAGCAGCATCTGACTGCAGGTGTGAGCGATGAAGTCTCGGTGTTTGGCAGCGACGGCCAGTTTCAGACACGTGGAGTTACTCCAGTTCTTCAGCTCGTAGGTCAGCAGCTTCATGGCGACCTGCTCGTCATGTTTGTACGACTGATCCAGCAGCTCGTAGGCCAGCTGTCCAAACTCCCTGCACAAAAGACCCAACAGTGCCTCCATCAGGCTGTGACAACACCACACACATACACAGACCAGTAAACTGAACTCACTTGGAGTTGTTCTCCAGGTCCTGATAGATGTCGTCCACCAGCTCGCCCTGAGACGACTCGTGGGCCATGGCCTTGTACAGTTTACACGCCACCAGTGCTTTGGCCATGGCCTCCTCCCCCCGCTGCCACAGGAACAACGCCATCTTCTGGCGTTTCATCAGCACCGCCCACACCATCAGCTCGTGGAAGGGGTACTGAAACCTGCTGAGCTCAGGGTCGTCCACGTCCACGTCCACCTCTTCTTCCTTCTTCTTGCTCTTCTTTCCTTTTCCCTTTGGACGAGGTTCATCGTCCTGCAGGGTCCAGAGCACGAGTCAGAAGAACACTTCAGGAAATCAAAGGGCAGGTACAGTCCAAAACCATCATCACAACAACAACAACAACAACCTCATCAACAACAAAATCAAGAACAACAAAATCAAGAACAACAACCTCATCAACAACAACAACTACAACCCCATCATCAACAACTACAACAAAATCAACAACATCAACAACTACAACCTCATCAACTACAACAACCTCAACAACAACAGAATCAACAACTACAGCCTCAACAACAACAAAATCTACAACAACAATCTCAACAACAACTAAAACTAAATCAACAACAACAACAAAATCAACAACAACTACAGCAAGAACTAGAAACACTTAAAAGCAACAACAACAACAGAACAGTAACAACGTCATACCTCCATCCCCAGAAGTTTCAGAGCTTTGGGCTGTAAGAGAACAGAAGGTGTATGAGTGAATGAATTAAAGGGACAGTTCGGGTGTTTTTGAAGTGTGGTTGTATGAGGCACTGACAAAATGTTTGACATGAGCCTCTGCGTCTCAGACTGGTTCTCAGCAGCAGGGGGCGCTCACAGCACAGTTACAATTGACTGTGTGTCAGTACCTCATACAGCCATGCTTCAAAAACCTGAACGACCCCTTTAATTTTTCCCCTTTGAATGAGTGGTCAGATGAGTCCATGTGCGAGGCCTCAGTGTCTGATGCTGCTCACTCTCTTCAGGCCGTACAGGTTGTTGTACAACATCCTGAAGCTCTTCCTGGTGTAGTTACAGCGATAAGCTCCACCCATCAAGAGCTCCAGGACCAGGCCGATGTCAATCAGTGTGATCTGGTAATCTGGAGGGAGGTTCCCCTGAAACACAAAGGTCAGAGTTCAGATCCATCAGAGGGTCCTCAGAGGGTCCTCAGAGTGTCCTCAGACTCACCTTCTTCACGTCTCTGACCACAAAGTGCAGCGTGTTGGCCGGTCCCAGCTTCTGCTCACAAACAAACACAAACACACACCTTCAGCTGGACCTGTGTCTCGGTCCCTTCCTGTTCTGTATTCCACACACACACACACACACACACACACACACTGTATTTGTGTTTGTTGTAATGAGTGAGTGTGAGCAGGTTACTGACAGGGGGCAGCACTGAGCTGCTCTTTAATCTGACAATAATGTAGAATAAAGCAGATTAAGGATAAAGGAGCATGATGGACCATAATCTGCACATGTCATTGAGAATATAGAGCTTTGTTCCATTAATCATCCACTCACATTTCATTCTGTTTAACATCAGACATTGAGTGACTAACGAGGGGGCGGAGTCACAGGTGGAGAAAACACACTTAACTTAAAAAACATATGGAATTAGATTTGTTTCTATATTTTCAAACACTTTATAAGAAGCAAATGGCCCTTTCTGTCCTCCACCTCTCCTCTGTTCCCCATTTTCCTTTCACCCCAACCGGTCGAGGCAGATTCTTCTTCTCTCCACTGATGCCTCGTGTTTGCTCACTGTGTGAACTGTTGGGGTTCTCTGCTCTCTTTGATGTTGTCTATGTACAGACCTTCATTCATCCTCAGTTTGCGTCGGCAGCATTCCAAACATACGTCAGCGGCACACTTAAATGACAACGATGGCGGGGTGCTTAGTATGACGTCACTTTTGTTTGTAGTCCTATTAATTATCTATTCATTTTGTTTATCAAAGGTTAATTATTATTATAATTATTGTGGCACAGTTAATTTGGGAAATATTTCGGCTTTATTTTTTTCATCTGGGTCGTTTGTTATATTAATCATGCTTGTGTTCATATATTGTGTTTTTGGATAATTGATGTTTTAGATGGGAGGGGCAGAAGACCTATATAAAGAGCGGTCTACCTCCCACTTGAGCAGAGTATATTGGGTTACAGAGGAGAACACCTATTTTTGCTCACCACTAAATTCAATTATTTTGTTTGAGTTTTTTTTGGAAATAACTCTTTGGGACAATTTTCTTTCTTTTTTTCTCGCTTTCACCTGTACATATTTTAAAAATATTGTATTGTATTTTATTGTTTGAAAATACATTTGTTCTTTGCATTGTGGTTTTTTGTTTGTGGGTGGGCCTTAGGAAGCTGCCTGCTGGTTGGCTACTGAGTTTTTGAGCGACAGCTCAATGGAGCAGAAGTCGTCACGAGCTTGGAGATGCAACAAAAGACACACACATTATCACACACACACACACACACACACACACACACACACAAGACAGGAAGCAACAAAGGTCACACAAGGAAAAACCTGAAAACAAGACAACCTGGACTAATGAGTGGGGGCGGAGCATCAGCGTCACCAGGTAAATAAACATAAACACTGACGGTGTTGTACAGCTCCTCCAGACGAGGAATGGTCAGGAAGTGATGGATGTTCACTCCGTTCTCAATCAACAGCTTCACAAAGTCCACTCTGTCCAGAACCAGAGCGTCCATCATGGCCTGCTCCAGGGAGTTCACCTGCAGGGGGCACAATCATCGTCATCGTCAGTGCCACCAGTATGTTTAGGTTGACGCGGTGTCTTTGTCGCAGTGTTGTGATCGTGGTGTCTTTGTTGCAGTGTTGTGATCGCAGTGTCTTTGTCGCAGTGTTGTGGTCGCGGTGTTGTAGTTGCCATGGTGTCGTCGCCAGCTGGGTCTCTCACCCAGCTGAGCAGCTCTAGTTTTCGTGGATCAGTCTCCTCCGGTGGCTCTGGTTTAGTTTTTCCTGCTTTTCCTTTCTTCCCTCTGACTTTTCCTTTGCCTCCTGCTGCTGCTGCGACTGCTGTCCACTGTGATGATGGACTTTTAGGACGGTCAGTGGGTAAGACAGAGACAGGCTGGACATAGACAGACACACATAAAGACTCTCGTGTTCAGAATCATTTATTTCCAGGGATCACATCACACTGTCCTATTGTCTTATAATTATTAGGTAATTAGAGGACAGGTGAGGACAGACATGTCTGTGTGGACTCACAGGTCTGTGGTGTCCATACACAAAGATCTGACTCTGAGCGATGTCCACTCTGTTCCAGGCCAGAGCCAAACTCAGCTGATCTGACGCTGAGGCATTAGTACCTGAAAACAAACACACACAGACACTAGTACCTGAAAACAAACACACACACAGACACACACACAGTTACCTTTGAGCAGAGCAGTGAGGATGGACATTTCTATGTCCTGTTGTCCTTCTGATCCCATCCTGAAGACTGTGATCTGCACAGACACACAAACACACACACAAACACATACACACACACACACACACACACACACACAGCAGGGGTCACTGGTCACCTGTGTCCAGGCTCCTCCTGAACGACAGCAGCTGTTCTCAGGGTGATGAACACATGAATGATTGACGAGCAGCTGCAGCTGTTCTCAGGGTGAAGCCGAGGATTGTGGGATTAAATAAAGAACAATCTGAACTAAGCTGCAATTTGGGGTCAAAGGTAAAACCTGTGTCATTATGGTAAAGTGACAGTGAACAGGTCTCATGCCGAAGTCACGTGACCACGAGGGAAGTCATGTGACCTACCAGGGCTTTCTTCTTCATGCACTCCATCACCATGAGGAAGATCTGCTGCGCCTGACTGCGGCTGTAGTTGAACGTTTTCTGGACGGTGACGAGCAGCTGATCTTTGACCCCGTCACTCACCGACCTGAGAGACAGAGCTGAGTGTGAGCGCCCCCTGCTGCCTTGTGTGGTCGGCGTGTGTCAGTGCTGCCTCGTGTGGTCGGCGTGTGTCAGTGCTGCCTCGTGTGGTCGGCGTGTGTCAGTGCTGCCTCGTGTGGTCGGCGTGTGTCATGTCCTCACCCGTCCTCCTCACAGTATCTGTGAGCAAAGGAAATGATGTCAGAGGCTCGACCGCTGCCGTCACAGACCACGACGGGGACCGGAGGCTCCTCCTTCAGACTCTCCATGACAATGGAGATCACGTTAGGTCCTCCCTCCAGGATCAGACACACAACAGGGACACCCTGACCCAGACCTGCAACACACACACACACACACATACAAAAACCCCACAGGTCACATGACACGGTTCTGGTTCTACATGCTGGGTTCTCTGTGGAGAGAAACATCAGGACTCCTTCCACAGAGCAGGTCACATGACTCACGTGTGTTAATCTTCTGCAGAGCGATGTGTTTTTCCAGCTGGCGGCGGAGGCGGACCTCAGCGCCGTACTTCCCGATGGTGCCGTTATCAGACAGGATGAAGTGGGAGTGGCTACTGTTCAGCACAGACAGTTTACTGAGTGGATTAGACATAGTCTGGTAGGGTCTGATCACCTGGAACACAGAATCTAGTTCAGTCCGGTCCAGTCTAGTCCAGTTCAGTTCAGTTCAGTTCAGTTCAGTCCGGTTCAGTCTGGTTCAGTCTGGTTCAGTCCAGTCCAGTCCAGTTCAATCTGGTTCAGTTCAGTTCAGTTCAGTCCAATACACTCGAGAGGAACTTTTACAGTCTGAACATTCAACTGGTCACACTTTTTGCCGTTTCCCAGCGATTCTGGTGTTTTCACGGAACTTTCAGTTGGAGGAGCCGCAGCTCTGTAGGATGTTTAGGAGACGCAGACGGGGCAAGCGAGCCGGCACGCTCGTTAAGCTCAGACAGCGGGGTTTTCGGACAGCGCTCCCGTCTATACATCTGGCGAATGTCCGCTCCCTGAACAATAAGATGGAGGAACTGCTGCTTCTCAACAGTAGAAACTCGGACCTTCACAGATCTGCTGCCCTGTGTTTTACTGAAACCTGGCTCAGTGAATACATCCCGGACACCGGATTACATCTGCCGGACTTTCAACTTCTCCGTGTGGACCTCGTAACGGAGCTCTCGGGGAAGAGGAAGGGAGGTGGAATCTGCTTCTATATTAACGAAGGTTGGTGTACAGATGTCAGAGTGATGCGCAAATCATGCAGCCCCCACTTGGGGTCTTTTTTCATAAACTGCAAGCCGTTTTATTCACCGCGGGAGTTCTCCTCGTTTATTCTGGTTGGTGTTTACATCCCATCTCAGGCGTGTGTTACTGAGGCTTTACAACACTTGGCTGACCAGATAACGGACATGGAGAGGAAACATCCAGATTCCCTGCTTATTGTTCTTGGGGACTTTAACGGAGCAACCCTCAGCCGTGAACTAGGGACAAAAACACTCTGGACCATTGCTACACCACACAAGGACGCATATCGCCTTGTCCCCCGTGAAGCCTTTGGGCTCTCTGATCACTGCATGATCCATCTTCTCCGTAACTACAGGCAGAAATTAAAATCTGCTAAGCCTGTAGTGAAGACTGTGAAGAGATGGATCACAGAGTCAAAGTTGGAGTTACAGGCCTGCTTTGACTGCACAGATTGGAGTGTTTTTGTGGCTGCTGCTACAGATCTTGATGAACTCACTGACACTGTGACATGCTACACCAGATTTTGTGAGGACATGTGTGTGCCAACCAAAACCTTCTGCACATACAACAACAATAAACCTTGGTTCACTGCTAAATTTAGGATGCTTCATCAGGCCAAGGAGGAGGCCTACAGAAGTAGGGACAGAGTCCTGTACAATACAACCAGGAACAACCAGGAATACAACCAGGAACCTAGGTCTACAAGGTGCACTATTTTGCACCTTATCTTTTATTATATCTAAAAATAGACCGGACCTCTGGACACCTTATTTATTCACTTTGTACTACACTCTTTTTAGATTATTGTTCTTGTTGTCCTTTGTTCTTTCAAGTTGAATGTATGTTGAGTTATGTTGATGTTTATGTATGTTCATGTTTACGTTTAATGTACAGCGTGTGCTGGATAAAACCGGAGTCAAATTCCTTGTATGTGTTGACATACTTGGCCAATAAAGCTGATTCTGATTCAGTTCAGTTCAGTTCAGATCAGTCCGGTTGAGTCTTGCTTACGTCTCTGCCGATCAGGTCCTCCCTGTTCTCGATGATCCCCCACGGTGCGATGCCGATGGCGCACACTTTCCCTCTAGACTTTGATGAATGATCCTTCAGAGCGTCTCCGACATGTCGGATCACTCCTGAAACAGGAGGGACGTGGATCTCATGAAAAGACTGGCATGTTGTACCTGAAGTGTCCAGTAGGAGGGCTCGTACCTGTGCTGACTCCACCTGTGAAGATCCAGGCTCCCGTGGTGACGGCGGCTTTGATGAGTCCTTTACCAAACACCTGCTTGAGTTTGGGCGGTAGGTCAAAGTTCTGGAGGCCTCCATGGACAGAGATGAGGAGTGTGGGCAGCTCCAGCTGCCAGTCCTTCACCATCAGGTGCAGCAGGGAGTCCGGCCTCGAGTCGTAGGAGACCCGGATGTACTGAGGAAGAGGAGAGAGGGAGCGTGGTCAGAGACAGACACCCCTGCTTCAATCAAACATCACACCTGCTGTTGCTGTGGTACCATTGCCTTGTTGACGTGTCCTCCGCCCTGGAACTCTATGACTCCGTAGGCGTCAGTGGGTGAAGTGTGGGTGTGTTTGAGGGGCGTCCACCTCTCTGCAGACGGGGCCAGTGGAGCTCCGCCCCCTTCATCTTTGACCGCTGGAGAGATGGAGGCGTGTTGGACCAGGAGCTGACCACAACTACACCTGAGTGACGACAACAACAACAACAATGACCACAACTACACCTGAGCGACGACAACAACAGCAACAACGACCAGAGCCGGATTAACGCAAAGGCAAACTAGGCACATGCCTAGGGCCCGATTGGCAGGGGGCCCAGACAGAGGGACAATCAAAACCTAAAAATGACTTGGTCCGCGTTTCAAGACGATTTACGCTCCTCGTCCTGATGACGCGACGCTGTCAGGGCGTTCTGAGGACAGTCTGCTCCGATCGACAGTCGCGCTGGGGGCAGGCGGGTGGGAGAAGCCGCAGCGAGTGCACACTTCCGCGGCGAGGTCCGGGCGGGGGATCACTGTAAACCACCTTCGCCCCGAGCCCTTCCAAGCCGATCTAGAGTCGGTCTGAAATTCCTCCACACCACCGGCGGAGGAAATTTCATGTCAAACTTATGTGTGACACTGCACTATAGAAATGACTGAAACGTGACTAAAACTAATAAGCGTTTTAGTCCAAAAGACTAAATCTAAGACTAAATCTAGAATGGCTTCCAAAAACAACACTGCACAGTTCACCATCCAGAGAAACATCCAGACCAGTGGAGAAAACTGCTGAACAGTCCAGACCAGGAGCTGAGCTGCTGAGTGTTGAATACCAGAAAATGGAAGAGAGGTGATGCTTGTCCATGAAAATAAACCTCTTTACCACGACAGCACAGTTTCTCTTACTGCACATGTTATTGGTCTTTGTATATTTGACGACTTATTAAACTATTCAATTTAATCAACACATTTAATTAAGATTTTCTGCTAAATGCAATAGCTTACAACATTTATCTTATTTGCTCTGTTTACATAGCAATGCTGACACCTATTGGTGATTTACTGGTACTACTGCCTTAATGACAGTCGCAATGATAAGATAAGGATAATTTAATAGCATTTAATAGAGCCTTGTAGTAATGTATAAATACGGTAATAAAAAATCACAAAATAGTCTGATAGACTGTTTAATATACGACACATGACTTCTTTTGGCATACAAAGAACCAACTTGTAACCAAAGACTACGCTATGTAAAATGTGAATTAACTTTTATTAGTAACTTTGGTAAGTTTCAGATTTCAATTCATAAATAACATCGATGGAGGGGGGCCCAAAAAATACAGTCTGCCTAGTATAGTCCATTTATTTAATCCGGCTCTGACGATGACCACAACTACACCTGAGCGACGACAACAACAACAACGACCACAACTACAGTGACTAATGCAAACAAAATAAAATAAGATATACACACACACACACACACACAGTGACTGTGAGTGTCTATGTGCGCACGTGTGTGTGAGAGTGTGTACCTGCTGGTGTCTTTGCTGGGAATAAAATGGAAACAGTCTCTCTTCACAAATGTCCTCTCGATCCAGACTCTGTGGACCTGAGGACAAACAGTGAGGTTGTGATCGTGTCATGTGATCACATTTGACACGATGAGGCGGCCATGTTGGCTCCAGAGAGCATGGAAGTTGAGCTTTTGTTCATGTCGTTTATCTGTGTAATTACTCAGAGAGTGGAGCTTTACATTTCTGTATGCATTAATCCTTTAATCCCAAACACACAAGAGATTAAATCTGGAAAGTGATTGTAGTCCTAATCTACAGAGTCTACTTCTACAATGATTCTGTGGGTGAAGACACAAAGACACTGCGGTGTTAAAGGGATCTTTATCTACGTCACATGATCGCGTCTTTATCTACGTCACGTGATCGCGTCTTTATCTACGTCACATGATCGTCTTTATCTAAGTCACGTGATCGCGTCTTTATCTAAGTCACGTGATCGCGTCTTTATCTAAGTCACGTGATCGCGTCTTTATCTACGTCACGTGATCGCGTCTTTATCTAAGTCACGTGATCGCGTCTTTATCTAGGTCACGTGATCGCGTCTTTATCTACGTCACGTGATCGCGTCTTTATCTACGTCACATGATCGTCTTTATCTACGTCACATGATCGTCTTTATCTACGTCACGTGATCGCGTCTTTATCTTAGTCACGTGATCGCGTCTTTATCTAAGTCACGTGATCGCGTCTTTATCTACGTCACGTGATCGCGTCTTTATCTAAGTCACGTGATCGCGTCTTTATCTAGGTCACATGATCGCGTCTTTATCTTCGTCACGTGATCGCGTCTTTATCTAAGTCACGTGATCGCGTCTTTATTTACGTCACAGGATCGCGTCTTTATCTACGTCACGTGATTGCGTCTTTATCTAAGTCACGTGATCGCGTCTTTATTTACGTCACATGATCGCGTCTTTATTTACGTCACATGATCGCGTCTTCGTCTGCGTCACATGATCGCGTCTGCGTCACATGATTGCGTCTTCATCTACGTCGCATAATTGCGTCTTCATCTACGTCACATGATCGCGTCTTTATCTACGTCACATGATCGCGTCTTTATGTGTGAGACAGACTTTTGTAAACCTCTCACTCTCCCACACCAAAGTCCTCACAGTTGTTGATCCACTGTTGCCTTCATCACTAAGTTCAAATGTCTTATTTTGTCACTTGTACACACACACACACACACACACACACACACACACACACAGTTTAACATGCAACAGATTACAGTGAGAACAACGGGAATCTGGATTATCTGGTTCATAAATTAGATTATTTTTGTTTCACTCTTTAATTTTGGAAGTGGACATCAGAAGCAGCTGAGGATTATTGATGAGTGAGCTGTGGTCAGTGATGAGGTCACATGATCAGTTGTCTCAGGTGAGTCTTACCTTCTGTGATCCAGAGGACGCGCTGCGTTTGATGGACGAGCGTTTGAAGGATCCGTTCGACTCTTTCCTGCCTCTGCTGTCCATGGTTGTCCTCTGGTGTCTCCTCGGTCCTCTCCAGTGTGTGTCCTGCAGCCTGTGATGCGTTCAGGCGTCTGTGGGAGACAGAGGCAGACCCGTCCTCTCTCTGTAATCAGGATTAGTGGACGCTGCAGATTAAATAAATGGTGATTGGTATAGGTAAATCTGAGTGTTGTTTCACCTGCTGGAGCCAGGGGGCGCTCACAGTCACACAGTTTAACCACAGGTGTCACATGACGCAGGCTTTTCTTCTCATGTTCACTTTGACTTTTTAGCAGTTTGGTAGTTTGATACCTGGCTTCTGTGTGTGTGTGTTTTTACATGTTATTCATTTAAAAAAACAGTCTGAAAATAAATGTGATGTCTGCATCTACACTGTAAAAGCACTTTACAATTTCATATAATTACAATCACAACAATGTAACATCATAGTGTGCAACAATAAACTGACCAATGCAAACATTATAACATGTCATTTAGCAGACACTTTTATCCAAAGCGACTAACAATGGAACTGAGTACAATCAGCCAGGGGTGGAATCGAACTTGTGACCATAATGTCTTTCGCACACAGTGTGCCAGTCTTAACCACTGAGCCACTCCACCATATATGCAGACCCTCTTTGTATGAAGAGTCTGGGTCTGAAGCTGCTGCTTCAAACAAAAAGGGAGGTGAGTGACCAAAGAAGGGGAAAGGGAAAGGGGACCAGGTGCTGACAATCAGGGAGTGATACCAGGTTCAAACACTTAAGATAATCAGACAAGACAAGGACAAGGTAGAGGAAGTGCAGACCAACAGGAAACCCTAAAACCTCACCAAAATAAAACAGGAAATGACAAAAACGTGACTCCCAAAACAAAACATAACTAACAAATTTGCTGACGTGTGACAGTACCTAACCCTTTGACACTGGTAGATCGGTGACGAGGTCCAAGGCTATGTCCGCCCAGGGTCGGCTGGGCGTCGGTAGCGGTTGGAGCAGCCCCTGAGGAGGCCGGACTGAGGTTTTGCTTCTGGCACACATGGGGTGAGCTGCCCAGACTCCTTGACGTCGGCGTCCATCACCGGCCACCAGAACCTCTGCCGAATCACGAAGGTGGTTCTTCTGGCTTCTGGGTGACAGGTAAGCAACGAGGTCTGGGCCCAATGAATGACCTGCAACCGCATACTCTTGGGGACAAACAGGCCGCTAGGTACCGGGATTTTCTATAGGCCAAGTCATCGTTCCAACCACACTGTGAAGTGGAAGGATGGGTCCATTAATTCCCCGTGGGGGTGATAAAACTGGTCTTCCACTCGTCGCCCTGACGGATGCGAACCAGGGGAGTGGGATTGGGTGTCTGTTCTTAATGTTGATGGCAATGAGAGGGCTATAGTCTATGCATGGTCTCAGGGACCCATCTTTCTTGGCTACAAAGAAAAAGCCAGCCCCTGCTGGTGAAGATGAGGGTCGGATTAACCCAGCCTCTAACGATTCTTTAATATATTTATCCATGGCTAGACTATATTAGTCTCATGTATAGCACACCAAGCATCTGTTTTTTTATTAAAATGTAACATGCAGTCGTCACATATACTTCTTTTCTCTCTTCAGATGCACTTTTAAAATATTTCAGTACCACCCTCAGTGACACAGCATCAGGTGCTGCTGTCCCATCTACCTCTGCACAGCCCAGTGACACAGCATCAGGACTAAAGGCTGCACCTATAGACCCTGCTGACTGGCCATCTCTTCTTACAGACAAAGTAAGAAGAGAGTTAGTTCACAGAGGACCATTTCAAACAAAAAACAGTTACACATTTCCCCAAAACAACGATGGGAGAAGGTGTCAACATGACTTTCTTAAAAGAGTTAATGAGGAAAAAATCAAATGGACCTGGCTGATGTACTCCAAAAAGAATGATAGTTTGCACTGTTTTTATTTGGTGTGATCTTTTTTACTCAAAGAAATAAAATCTTGAATAAACACATGCAGTTTCTGTGTGATTGTATGAAAGTTGATTGTGAAATTGACTGCTGCGATGCAAGGGGGCGCCAGCTAAAATCTTGCCAAGGGCACCAAATTACTCAGGGCCGGCACTGCACCCCGGGTTGCATCGATGGCGGGGAAACAGCTGAGGATCGGCGACGAGGAGACAGGTCCCAGGTGAGTGAGTATCTGCTGAATGTTCTGCGACATCTGAAGAATCTGTGTGTGGACGCTGTCTTGATCTACTCATCTTCGGTCAACTAGCTGCTGAACTGTTAGATTCAGCACCGCCAGGTTCTGATCATGTTCAAACAAACGTCCCTCCTGGGTGCCGATAGCGTCCTTCATGGCGTGGGTCTCGGGTGAATCCATTTATGGTCAGTGCGTACTGTCAGGATTAGTACCACAGAGCTTGGATCCAAAATGCACGAGACTGAGTCCGATACATAACTCAAAATGAGGCTTTATTGCTCTCTCAAAAAAAAATGAACAGAAAACAATGCCGAAGGCAAGAGCATAAACGCTATTCGAAAAAACAAAAGAATGACAAAGGCAAGAGAATACAGCAAAGAATAACCTATAACCAGAAAACAAAAACTAGATCAACATGGATCGTGACTCTAAACATGGAAACTTAAACTAGATCTACTTGATTCTAAACTCTCTAAGCATGAGCAATGTAATGAGGAACATGGAGAGAAAAAAACACACTGACAAAGGACAAAGGGAGGTGAGTGACTAAAGAAAGGGAAAGGGGACCAGGTGCTGACAATCAGGGAGTGATACCAGGTGCAAACACTCAAGGTAATCAGGCAGGACAAGGACAAGGTAGACGAAGTGCAGACCCACAGGAAATCCTAAAACCTCACCAAAATAAAACAGGAAATGTCAAAAACCTGACACCCAAAACAAAACGTAACTAACAAATTTGCCGACCTGTAACATACTCACAAACTCTGTTCATTAAATAAAGTTTTAACATGAACACATTTACAGAATTATGAGGAAAAACCACACAGATGATGTCATCAAACATGAGGACTGACAGGTGGGGTCTGGATTCAGATCGAGATGTGGTCCTGGTCCTTGTGTCAGACAGCTCCAGTCATTACAGAAGGTGTACAGTGCACTCTAGTGTTCACTTTGTCTAATAACACATGAATGACATGATCTACCGAGGAGGTGTGGCCAAATGTCACTGAGAACCATCACACACCTGAGACACGTGGGTCAGTGAGGACAGATCACATGACCTCAGAGAAACTGGGTTTTTACATCAAACAACTTCCTGTTAAATGACATGAATCCAAAAGTGCTGCAGTCTGAAGACAAGAGACAGACAGAGGGGGCGGAGCAAAAAGAGTCACTATCTTACTTTACTGTAAACATTGTTAGCTTAGCATTAGTCCCAGGAGAGTAGTTAGCTTAGCATTAGCTTCAGGAGAGTAATTAGCTTAGCATTAGCCCCAGGAGAGTAGTTAGCTTAGCATCAGCCTCAGGAGAGTAGCTAGCTTAGCATTAGGCCTCAGGTCACAGAAGTATCTGAGATGACTCAGTGTCACTGACACATGTTTGAGGACAGAGTTGATCACATGATCGATCACACACACACACACACACACACACACACACACACACACACAGCTGCCTCCTTATTTCTCTCCCTTCATCTTGGACTCGTATGTCCCGGCGTTCTTATACGCTCCCACGTAGCCAGTGTTCTCCACAAGCTCTTCGCGGCCCTTGCGACCTTTGCCCCGGCCACTGTCATCAAAGCGCTCCTTGTGTGATCCGGTGTAGCGGGATGTGTCTGTGAGACGGTCCACGGCCCCCTTCTTTGCCACTTTCTGATGAAAACCCAAAAGAACAGGGAAATGAAACCTGCTGATGATGTCACACAGGTGTGAACAGTCGTGCAGGTGTGTACAGGTGTGAACAGTTGTGCAGGTGTGAACAGTCGTGCAGGTGTGGACAGTTGTGCAGGTGTGAACAGTTGTGCAGGTTTGAACAGTTGTGAACAGTTGTGCAGGTGTGGACAGTTGTGCAGGTGTGAACAGTTGTGCAGGTGTGAACAGTTGTGCAGGTTTGAACAGTTGTGAACAGTTGTGCAGGTGTGGACAGTTGTGCAGGTGTGAACAGTTGTGCAGGTGTGGACAGTTGTGCAGGTGTGAACAGTTGTGCAGGTTTGAACAGTTGTGAACAGTTGTGCAGGTGTGAACAGTTGTGCAGGTGTGAACAGTCAGGTGTGAACAGTCATGCAGGTTTGAACAGCCGTACAGGTGTGGACAGTCGTGCAGGTGTGGACAGTTGTGCAGGTGTGAACAGTCGTGCAGGTTTGAACAGTCGTGCAGGTGTGGACAGTCGTGCAGGTGTGGACAGTTGTGCAGGTGTGAACAGTTGTGCAGGTTTGAACAGTTGTGAACAGTTGTGCAGGTGTGGACAGTTGTGCAGGTGTGAACAGTCAGGTGTGAACAGTCATGCAGGTTTGAACAGCCGTACAGGTGTGAACAGTTGTGCAGGTGTGGACAGTTGTGCAGGTGTGAACAGTTGTGCAGGTGTGGACAGTTGTGCAGGTGTGAACAGTTGTGCAGGTGTGAACAGTCAGGTGTGAACAGTCATGCAGGTTTGAACAGCCGTACAGGTGTGAACAGTCGTGCAGGTTTGGACAGTCGTGCACATGTGGACAGTCGTGCAGGTTTGGACAGTCGTGCAGGTGTGAACAGTCGTGCAGGTGTGAACAGTCGTGCAGGTGTGGACAGTCGTGCAGGTGTGGACAGTCGTACTGATCAGATCCATTAGGACCAGGACTGAACCTGAAACATGAAGCTCAGGTCAGGTCAGAGATTGTGTCAGTTTTCACAGATTGTGTTCAGGTTGTGTATCATGTGACGAACACTGTCACACAAACAGGTCTCACCGTCACACCCATATTGGTGGGCCCGCCCCCTTCCACCAGTTTGTAGATAGACTCCAGTGCTTCCTCTTTACTTTGACCTTTAAACCTCTTTGGCGCGAGCTCCTGCAGAGCTCTTTGAAACTCCTCATATGTGATGACCCGAGACGTCTTCTGTCTGCACACACACACACACACACACACACCATGAGAGCGCCCCCTGCTGGATCCTACCACAGTTTAAGTCTACAGTATCTGCGTCACATGATCAGACTTTTCCAACAGGAAACTGAAGTTTGTAAACCACTCACTCTCCCACACCAAAGTCCCGCAGAGCAGCAGTAGTTTCCTGTTGGAACAGAATGGGACTGGTTCCTGGTGTGGTCCTGGTCTCCCAGGTGTGAACACTCACTTGACTTTAGAGAAGACGATGTCGACGTCGGTGCCGGTGACGTTCTTGCTGTCGATGATCTTACAGTCTTTGCACAGTTTGTTCCAGTTCTTCCCATTCAGCTCCTCCCCAGTCGCCTTCGTGTCTCCATGAACAGCAAACTTCTTAAAAGCTGCGAGGACCAGGTCCAGGTCTAGGTCCGAGCTCTGCGCCATGATCTGCAACACAGTGTGTGTGTGAGTCTGTCCTCTGGACCTGGACACACATCTGTGCTCTATACTTATCAATCAATCAATCAGTTAGTTAGTTAGAAATGAGCAGTGTCTTACCTGTCTGTCTGTCCTCTGTCTCTCTCTGCAGCAGCTCAACTGAGCTCTGAAGTGCAGAGGACTTGTTGTCATGTGTTTATTCCATCGCCATGACGACACTCAGTCTCAGAGTGACTAACAGTGGGCAATAAAACAAGAGAGGGAGGGGGAGAGAGGGGGAGGGGGGGGGTCTGTGTGGCAGGATCCATGTGACCTCAGATGACATCATTTGAATAATTCAGTTTGTGTGTGTGTGACATCACTGTCATGTGACTGATGGACAACAACATTCAGGGTTACACTGACCAGTCATCCTCATGGAGACCAAAACCTGGTCCTAATGAGGCAGAACAGGTTAAGTTTAGAACTAAGATAGAATGGTAGTTAGTGTTAGTCATTTCCTGGTTAAAGTTAAAGTTAGTGATAAGAGTGTGTGTGAGAGTGACACAGGAAATGACCTCATGTCAGTGAACAGGAAGCAGCTGTGAGTGTGGGAGGACTTCAGAATGACATCATGTTGTTGAATGCAGGGTCTCTGGAGAGGAAGTCACATGACGCGCACACACACACACACACACGCACTTCTCATTACCGCTCTGTTTTGATGGATGCTGTTATGTTGTCTTTGTTCGTTGCCAGGGCAACCCCTCTACACAGCAGGGAGGGAGGATGACATGTAACCACACACACACACACACACACACACTCACAGGCTCAACCATCATCGGCCTGTAGGGGGAGCTCCAGACTGATCAATGAAAATCACTTTTATTGATTACAAAAACATGAAGTTGTTCTGTATGAAGAAGTGATGACGTCACGTCAAGTAAATAAATAAACATAACACACGTGTGATAGTAGAAAAACACAGGTCAGGTCTTTGCTCTGGAGCCGGGTCTGGAGCTGGTCTGCCACCTGCTCGGACCAAGTCTTTGGTCCTGGGCCTCGCCGCTCGCCCGACTGACAAACACAGCGGGAAGATGAGTGGACATCATCTCAAACCTCAGCTCTGCTGTGTGTGAGGAGGAGGACAGTGGCGTCTTCCTCTTTGTCCTGGAGGGCAGGGGGGGCAAGGGGAACCCTGGTACCGCTCGCCGTGAAGATGCGACCGTGTCACAGTTAGAAGTAGATCCCAGTTTAGCCAACACCACCGGGATCTCCTCCAGAGACTCAGCCGAGTCTGAGTGGTACTCGGCAGGAGGGGCGGCGGCCTGGACGGGGCCTGTGGGCTGAGCCAGGGCCAGGGGGGGCAGGGGGGCCCTCAGAGGGAACACTGGGACAGGAAGACGCTGAGCCACGGTGCTGAGGTCAGCTGCACAACAGACAACATGACACGGGTCTACTTCCTGTTGTTCAGACTGTGTGTGTGTGTGTGTGTGTGTGTGTGTGTGTACCTGGGGGCGGGGCTGCACTCTGACATCGTTCTCTCGTTTCCTCTGAAGTGATTTTACAAACTTTCTTCTTTTTCTGTCAAAATAAAAACAATTTAATCTCCAACTGACACTGGGGTGTGTGTGTGCAGGTATTACTAATGTTGTGGGGACCTAAAACTGTTTGCACACACATCACGGGGACTTGTCTTCCCTGTGGGGACAAAAATCAAGTCCCCACAACATAAATGACTATATTTTAAGGTGAAGACATGTTTTAAGGTTATAGTAAAACAGATTAGCTGGCTTCTTATGCCTCTGCTTCCAAGCAAACATGTCGAGCCTTGCATCATCAACACCATCAGCTGTAATGGATCCTTCCTACATCTCGACCACAAAGTTTTCTGATGTCTTCATGTCCTCGTCGCTACAAACGAGTCGATGTAAATGTCTCATCACTGACGCTCTCGTCAGCCGCGGTGTTTCAGACCAAAACCACACCCACAGAACACGGACTGTCTTGTGATTGGTCAGTTACCTGGAAGTGACATCATTAGCACGTCAGCTCTCAGACCCGCAGCTCCCCCTCTGGAAAGGCGGATGCACCGCTAGCAATGATCAAAACATTGAGTAATGTCGTAAACTCTTACACATTTGATCCACACACTGCGACAGTGAAAGACTGCTGCAGGACGCCTTAGCTTCGATATCGTCGTGGTTACCGAGATGATAAACACACATGCAAATGAAACACCAGCGTAGCGTGTAGCTTAGCCTGTAGCCGGCTATCGCTAATGCTAAACGACAGAACAAGCACACAAAGACAGTTCTATACGTATTGTTGGCACTGCTCCTTCCTTTAGGTGAAGTTTGGTGCTGTGTCCTGCTTTATATTGAAGAAGAAGAAGAACTACTCTGGTTGTAGCTGCCGAGCGTATCGGTTGTACAACGAGCGTAGTTCTTCTTCTACGGTAGAAAATACGTCACCGGACTCTCGTGCCCAGACTCTCGCAAGCATTTCAAAGCTTGAATTGGCGGCCATCTTGATTTTTGTGTGGCTAATGGGTTTTAACAAAAGAACAATCCCCAAGGAGTATTTGTGCCAATTTTGGTGCTTCTTTCCACTTGTGAAAGATTTTCCTGAAAAAATGCAATAATCTGCTCTACTATTAGGGTCAGGGTTAAGATTAGGATTAGGCCAGTAGTAACTGTGGTTAAGGTTAGAGTAACTCTCCAGGAAATTAATGTAAGTCAATGCAATGTCCCCTCAAGTCATGAATGTCCAACCGTGTGTGTGAGTGTGTACCTGTGTGTGTGTAGAGATGGTGGGTGGAGTTTCTTCCTCCATGACAGGACTACACACACTCGTCACTCTGCCATTGGCTAAGAACCTGAAACACACACACAAATTATTTCACTTTGTAAAGTTTGTGTACTGCAGAGAAAACTGTGTCCATGGCAACAGGGTCCAGAATACTGTGTCAGGACCTGGTCCGTGTGTGTGTGTGTGTGTGTGTGTGTGTGTGTGTGTGTGAGAGACTCACTCTGCCTCCCCCTGCACAGACACAGTGGTAGGTTCCTCCACATTCACCTGCGGGTTGGTATAACCCAGACTCCCGGAATAGTTCATGTCCTGAGGGGGGCAGCAGAGAGCACAGTCAGGACCACAGCACGCACGCACACACGCACACACACACCACACACACCACACACACCACACACACACCGTCTCCTTCACTGATCCAGGTTTCCTCAAGTCTCTGTTGTCATGACGATGACGCTGTCGCACAATGTACTCATATGTACTGAGTCTGTTCCACACTGAGAGAGAGAACACATGTGAGTGCACTCACACATACATGTGACGCGCGTGTGTGTGTGTATGTGTGTGTGTGCTGCTCGTACTCAGGTACACATGGAAGCAGAGCAGGTGACACAGCAGCACCGACGACAACAGACCCAGCGCCATGGTAACGGCAGCCAGACACGGAATCACAGCAGCAGCTGATCTGAGTGGAGTCACAGGAAGGAAGAGGAACCACACACCTGTGTCATTCCTCACTGACACGCGCACACACGCACGCACACGCACACACACAGACACACACACACACACACACGTGAGTCTCCATACACCGCAGGTGAGAACACTGGAGGTCAGAGGTCAGATCTCACCTAGGAAGTGTTTGTCAGAGCGGAGTTTAGTCGGATCCACAAAGAACTCGATGAAGACGTAGGAGGAGACAACCAGAACCACACACACGCCCAAAAGGGCGGAGCCAACACTGTGGAGGAACAACCTGTACACAACACACATTTACAGGTTAAACAGTGGCCTGTTTCAGAAAGCAGGTTCAACAAACTCTGAGTTAACTTAACTCTAGGTTGACCAACTCTTTTTGGGTTTCAGAACAGCTGATCAGCATTAGTTCAGTTCACTCTGAGTTTTCCATTGAGTTGACCATTCTGACACGTCCTAATTAAACATATGTGTTCAGTACGTCCTCCATGCCCAGAGCACAGACTCAGTCTGATACAGTCACATACAGCGGTCAGCTGTGCTGTTGTCCCATAGTCTTTTTAACTGATTTACAGTTGGTCAGTGTTCGGCTTGATCCTTGTGTCGGACGTCTCTTCCTGTGACGACACTCTCGCTGCCATGTTGATATTGTCAGAGAACTAGTGGAGGGAGGGGGAGAGGAATGGAGCGGAGGGAACAGGAGCTGAGCGAGTGAGCGCTGTAAAAAGGACAAATCAGAAACCCCCTGGAAGAAGTGGGTGTGTGTTTGCCTGTTTCTCATTTGCATATAAAGGGACCAGGAACAAAACCTACCAGGGTTATTGAACTGCTGTGGTGCTTCAACCTTATGGTATTTTGACCAAAGCATGTCACAGACATGTTCATTAGGACACCAGGGAACTATTTTAACTTGGGGAAATAGAGTATAATATGTCTCCTTTAATGTCACACAGTCACAGTGTTAGAGTCAGCCCTCTCCCCCCCTGACATGACACATGAGCTCCCCTGGAAACATGATTTTGGTAGATTTTGTGGGCGTCTCTAAAATATTGTTTTTTGATTGATTTGATTCAGATGTGATGTGTGTGTGGAGGTTAGATATGTGCTGACTTAAGACCAGTAGACATACAGACTGTAACAATGGATGTGTTGAGTTGAGTATGTACCTGTGCCGAGGTGAGAAGAGCCGGTGGAAATACACCTCAAGTCCTCGCTCTGAGGCATGTGCAAGTGTTAACTAACTCAGAGTTTTCACTAAACCTGCTTTCTGAAACGGACGCCTGGTGTGTGTGTGTGTGTGTGTGTGTGTGTGTGTGTCTCTCACCTGTAGTTTCTGCTTCCTACACAGTTGTTGAGCCATCGACAGTGATGATCAAAGTCAGCCACACATTTGTTACACGAGCTGCAGTGTTTCGACTTTGGTGCTCTGCAACACACACACACACACACACAGCATTCATAGTGAGGACACTCATACTAACCCTGACCTTTAACCAGACCCTAAAACCAGCTCCTATCCCTGACCTTTAACCAGATCCTAAAACCATGTTCCTAACCCTGACCTTTAACCAGACCCTAAAACCAGCTCCTAACCCTGACCTTTAACCAGACCCTAAAACCAGCTCCTATCCCTGACCTTTAACCAGATCCTAAAACCATGTTCCTAACCCTGACCTTTAACCAGAGCCTAAAACAAGCTCCTAACCCTGGAAACCCTCATCCATTACTCATCAGACCGTCCTAAAGCAACTTCATGTGACCTCCTGTGTGTGTGTGTGTGTGTGTGAGACTCACACGTCCACCTGGCACAGGTAACAGTGGCAGTTCTCGATGACGTGTGCGTGTTTGGAGCGGTCAAACACGGGGACCGGACCTCTGTGGTTGTGGGTTCTGACGCTGCGGTCGGCTGGGTCGACGGACACGGCCATCACGTGGACACACAGGTGACACACGAACATGACGCCCGTGCACTGACTCACAGTTTAGGACTCACACACACACACACACACGTGAATAAACATGTGATATCTTAGATGATGACCTCTGACCCCTGTGTCAGTGTAAGGATACGATGTAGCCCGCGGGGATCCAGTGAGCGGGCAGCAGCGGGACGAACACGCCGAGGCTGGTGACGGCGAAGTAGACGTAAAGCAGCCAGGCCAACAGCTGGAGGGGGTGAGGAGGCCACGCCCAGCCGTTAGTCCGGGAGCAGAGCGGGGCATCGACACACGGTGGGCCCGCCTCCAACACCGGCGCCGTGCGGTTGGGATTCCTGCTGCACAAATCCATCCTGTAAACACATTTAATCCAGATTACAAATGTTTGTTACATCTCAGATGTTATCAGGTCACATGACCAACAATCAGATCCACAACCACGAGTGGAACAAACGTGATCAGATAATCCAAGTCTGACTTAATCTCTGATCAATGATAATCAATGATTTCTGTTCATCACATGGAACAAAGAGTTAAGTCCTCTGGTTAACTCGGGATAACTCGCCTGGTAAACTCACCTGGTTAACTCGCCTGGTTAACTGGGCCTCCGCTCCGCCGCATGTCCTCCCAGACTGCGGCGGCTCTGCCGTGCTCCGGCCGCGGCTCTGCCGGCCCACAGACCCGGAGTCAGAGAGTCTCAGTCCAGGCGTGAGCTCGTGTCCATCGTGTCCATCATGTCCATCGTGTCCATCATGTCCGCTGCAGACCGCGGAGCTGACTGCTGCTCACTGTTTATCAAGCTAACATGCTAACCGCAAGCTAACGTGCTAACGAGGTCCAGCGCGAGCCTCGTGAGCTGGAATGACGGAGACCACGTGACCGCGGCCCGTGAATCAAACACCGGCTTTTTGTTTTTAACCTTTAACGACGAAACTTAGCCGGTGTATTAGCCTGTTAGCCTATTAGCCTTTGGCTGCTGCTACGGTCTCCCACCGTCTCTCAGACCCGTACGCTGTTTCCTTGGTAACGCTCCAGAACAACCACGATTGGTCAGTGGATCTGGGCCCCGCCCACTGCCTACTGTCGTTGATCTGAGAGCAGCGTCCAGACGAACTGATGTGTTAAGACGGTACGTCCAGCAGGGGGCAGCAGAGCCCCGTGTGTGTGTAGATATTTCTTGTCACAATGACATTGTTCATTTGCACGTTTATTGTTATATAAAGTAAACATTTAATAACTAAAAAAAATATATAAACTTATGTTTAAATATAAACTTAGACTAAACATTTGACTTAAGTCTAAAAACAGCAACATAATCTTAAAAGTTAAAGTTACATTTTATTAATCCCCTTAGGGAAAGTATTCCTCTGCATTTTTGACCCATCCTAGAATTAGGAGCAGTGGGCAGCCACACTGAGTAGCATTGGGAGTTAGGTACCTTGCTCAGGTACCTTGCTCAGGCCTTTTTGGCCGGGTGGGGACTTGAACCGGCAACCTTCCGGTTGCAAGTCAAGTTCCCTTTCCACTTGGCCACGGGCTGCCCAAAACAGATTATAGTAAGGCAACAAGTCGGCAATATTGCACAATTATTCAGGTTTTTAACAGCAGCAGTTCAGTGATGTGGGGTGTGGTAATGTAAATCAGTCATTTCGGGGGGGGGGGGGGGGGGGGGGGGCTGGGTAAAATTTACTCATTGAAGAAGGGTTGCAACTGTTGATGACTATTTTCATTGTGTAATCTGTCATCGTGTCATCCTTGTGGTTCTGGATCTCAGACTTTGGTAGACTGTGTGTTGTCTGTTATGAAGTTGTGTGATCTTGTCGTGGTTCTGGATCTCAGACTTTGGTAGACTGTGTGTTGTCTGTTATGAAGTTGTGTGATCTTGTCGTGGTTCTGGATCTCAGACTTTGGTAGACTCTGTGTTGTCTGTTATGAAGTTGTGTGATCTTGTCGTGGTTCTGGATCTCAGACTTTGGTAGACTCTGTGTTGTCTGTTATGATGTTGTGTGATCTTGTCGTGGTTCTGGATCTCAGACTTTGGTAGACTCTGTGTTGTCTGTTATGAAGTTGTGCGATCTTGTCGTGGTTCTGGATCTCAGACTCTGGTAGACTCTGTGTTGTCTGTTATAAAGTTGTGCGATCTTGTCGTGGTTCTGGACAGTTGTAGGTCAGTTGTAGGTCAGGTGTTGGTCAGTTGTTGGTCAGTTGTAGGTCAGTTGTAGGTCAGTTGTTGGTCAGTTGTTGGTCAGTTGTAGGTCAGTTGTAGGTCAGTTGTTGGTCAGTTGTTGGTCACTTGTAGGTCAGTTGTTTTTAGGATTGTTAAGTAGTTTTAACTGATCTACAGTTCGGCTTGATTTCTGTCCACATGTCTCCAGAGTACTGTACTGTACAGCCTCCTACTCCACAGACTACAGCAGCAGCGGTCTGTGATCCCGCTCGCGATCGCTGGCGATGTCCCTAAATACACCACTCCACTTTAAAAGACTCCTGCTAAATATAGAGGTTTCCCTGGTAGTTGTTGGAGATTAACCCATTATGTTAGGATTGTTAGATTATTAAGCAGTTTTAGGTGATTTACAGTTCGGCGCTGTTCGGCTTGATTTGTGTGTGGGAGGTCTCTTCCTGTGACGGGACTCTAGCCAGTCAGTGGCCAGCAGTCTGACCAATCATTGCATAGTACCTACTTAAGCATGCTTGGAACCTCGCTGGAGCAGGTACTAAAAATAGTACCTGGTACCAGGTACTAGGCTAGTGGAAACACTACTTAAACCGTGCCGTGGTGAGGCGAGTAGAGCCGGTGGAAATGCGCCATCAGTGATCTGTTAGGGTGATCAGAACCTAAGTGATCTGTTAGGGTGATAAGGTAAGACTAGGTCTTTCAGGTATGAAGCGGTCTGATCATTAAGTTTTTTGTACGTGAGGAGGAGGATTTTAAATTGAATTCTAAACTGTGGGTGGAGCCACAGTAACTGGCGTTATATGCATCTGTGTAACATGTTGGTAAAAGTCCAGGATCATGTCCGTCAGGGTCAGGGTCAGTTTGGATTCAAAATATCTTCTTCATGCTGAAAAGAGAGGACACATGAGGCGCTGAGTCAGCTGAATAATCACGAGTTTGCAGACAGGTGATCTCTTCTGCTAACAACAACAGCTTCTGACTGTTGAATCATACGAGCTACTGCTGCGGCTAACGTGAGCTACAGCACCTGTGTCTGAGAGGAAGAAGGGGGCGGAGCTCCAGCAGGAAGGATTAAAGAACGAGGACAAACACGCGGAGTGACTGACGTCTTTATTACAGACATTTAGGCTGGTAATGATCCCTGAACCCAGCAGAGTGTGAAGATAAGAGATCAGAACGTCCTGATCCTGTGGACACTTTGTGTCTTCAGGAGGAACCACTTTAGTTTAGAGGGAAGAGGAAAAGATGAACACGCTGTTGTTGATGGGCTCATGAGCTGCATCTATTACCGAGGTCAGCCGACCTCCGTGGTGCGAGTCCTGTCTTTAATCTGCAGGTTGTGGGACATTCCGGTGAGGTCAGAGGTCATGGTGTGATGATAAAGCTGATCTGGGACACACGCAGAGCAGCTGCTCACTCTGTGCAGGTAGTGATATGTGTCAGTCAGACTGTGCTGGGATTAAGGGAAAGGGGTCAGAGGTCACAGCCACAGGTGCTCACGGGGAGGAGAAGATGGAGGCAAACCTCCTGTTTCTCATTAGATTCATTCAACTCAAACAGGGGCTTTTATTTTGGAAACTGCAGTGTCATATTTTGGTGTGGACAAACAGAAACAGAGGCTTTTATTTTGAAAACTGCAGTGTTGTATTTTGGTGTGGACAAACAGAAACAGGGGCTTTTATTTTGAAAACTGCAGTGTTGTATTTTAGTGTGGACAAACATAAACCGAGGCTTTTATTTTGAAAACTGCAGTGTCATATTTTGGTGTGGAGAAAGAGGGGCTTTTATTTTGAAAACTGCAGTGTTTTTTTAGTTTAGTGTGGACAAACAGAAACAGAGGCTTTTATTTTGAAACAGCAGTGTTTTTAGTTTAGTGTGGACAAACAGAAACAGAGTCTTTTATATTGAAAACGGCAGTGTCGTATTTGAGTGTGGACAAACATAAACCGAGGCTTTTATTTTGAAAACTGCAGTGGCATATTTTGGTGTGGAGAAACAGGGGCTTTTATTTTGAAAACTGCAGTGTTTTTTTAGTCTATTGTGGATTTTATTTTGAAGTGTTTAGCCCAGGGACATGAATGTTCCAGTGTGTTGTTTTTTTTTTAATCCACAGGTCAGCTGTTGGTTTCTTTTCACCTCTTTATACATTCATAGATTATCTATGTTCTAATAATCCATACAATAATAATCCATCACTAATCCAATAATCTATAAAGTGTGGTTTAAATTAGACACAAGAGTGTGTGTGAGAGAGAGAGAGAGAGAGAGAGAGAGTGTGTACAGATTAGATGCAGGGTTGCAGCCTGAAGCCCCGCCCCCTGCACTTCTCCTCTATATACACTGAGAGAGAGAGAGAGAGAGAGAGAGAGAGGGCCGATCTCTTCCCAGAGAAGAGTGTGTGTGTGTGTGAGAGAGAGAGAGGACAGAGAGAGACAGACAGACAGACAGGTGAGACAGGAGGACACAGCTGTGTCTTTGTCTCTGATGATGGACGACTACTCTCTTCCTTCGTGGATATACATTGCTGTTCTCACTGTGTTTGTGGGGGGAGTCATGAAAAAGATTTTGGCGTCCCATCTAAGCCCCACCCCCGCCGTGGTGGCGTGGCTGGGCGCCACTGTGCTTGTGGAGCGTCTCTGGGCCTTCTGTGTTCCTGCTGTTCTGGTTCTGGTTCTGCTCGGCGTCATCTGCTGCCTCTTCTCCATCACCAGGTCAACGCCGCCCACCCAGCTGCCAGCACAGGGGAAGGCAGTCTTTATCACAGGTAAGAGCAGGAGGCTCCGCCCACTCTCTCAGGTGTGTGATGTGTCCATCTGTAACAGTGTGAGACAGGAAGTTGTTTTTAACGTGAACATTTTCTGTGAATCATCTTCATCAGAAACAAAACTTACATTCCAGGAAAGTTTCAAAAGAAACAGGGAAACTTAATCTGTGTGTGTGTGTGTGTGTGAATGTGTTTGTGTCCAGCTGGCTCTCAGTGTTAATGAGATTATCAGATCTGCAGATTAATGTGACTGTTTATTAACAACCACTCTCTGCTGCTGTAATCTGTAACCCATCATGTCATCTGTTACATGTCATCTGTAACCCATCATGTCATCTGTTACATGTCATCTGTAACCCATCATGTCATCTGTTACATGTCATCTGTAACCCATCATGTCATCTGTTACCTCTTTACAAACTGAGACAGAACCAGAGAGTGAGACAGGGGACAGTAGAGGCGGGGACAGTAGAGGTGGGGACTGAGGAGAGGTGGGGACAGTAGAGGCAGGGACAGTAGAGGCGGGGAAAATAGAGGCGGGGAAACTAGAGGCGGGTAAAATAGAGGCGTGACAGTAGAGGCGGGGACACTAGAGGCGGGTAAAATAGAGGCGTGACAGTAGAGGCGGGGGAAATAGAGGCGTGACAGTAGAGGCGGGGACACTAGAGGCGGGTAAAATAGAGGCGTGACAGTAGAGGTGGGGACACTAGAGGCGGGTAAAATAGAGGCGTGACAGTAGAGGTGGGTAAAATAGAGGCGGGGGAAATAGAGGCGTGACAGTTGTATACTTGTGTCGTTAAAATGAGCACTAACAAAAACATGAGACTGATATCAGTCATGTGATCATAATAATATCATAAACAGATCTGGATCCTGCAGTCCTGGTGGTATCATGTAGTTTTGTATGATATGATGCCTATAATCTCTACCATATAATCCATAATGACATAATCCATAATCCATATCCATATATGACATAACATGTAACACATAATCTATAATAAATCATGTATATGATGTATTATAAAATATAATCTATAATCTAACACACACAGTGAAACACAGTGAAAGAGTGTGTCAGATTATTGACCCTCTAACCCTCGTCCAGGTGAAAACACACCACACCTGTGTAGTAACACATTAACACACAGTCAGTGTTTTGTCCAGAGAACGCAGACTTTGGACCAAGGTCTGGTCACATGACGCCTCCCACGCAGGAAGGAAAGCTCTTTCATCTGAAGGAAGTAAATGTGAGATAATAAGACAAATATTGTTCTAATATACTGAGGGCGGAGCCTGGCTACCCTAAACATCACATGACCCATCAATCAAGGCCACAGCTTCTTAAAGGACCTCTCTCAGTGTAGACATCAAGAAGTTTGTGTAGTAGATCCTCTTTGGCGCCTCCTGCTGGAGGATTTCTGCTGATGCCCAGCTGGGAAGAGACTTTACATCAAACAAGAAGCTAATGGACAGATTAAATGTCCCCACTGTCCTGGTAATGTGTCAGCCTCCCTCAGGAGGAACTGGATCATAATAAAGACAGATGGATGATGGACAGAGACACGGAGACCAGCAGCAGATGTACATGTCAGACAATAATAATCTTATATTATAACATCATAGTATTTAATTGTTTTTAATTCTAGCAGCACATATAAATAATAATGATAATACTGAGGTCACATGGAGGTCAACTGGTGCCATGGCAACACAAGTGAGTCATCATAAGAACCGCAGGATCAAGTCCTGCTTCACTTCTGAATTCAGTCCACAAAACATAACCTGGTCCCGGGCTGAGTTCCAGTCAGCAGCTCAGTGTTGGTAAAGGTCAGCGCGGGGTCACGTGGAGAGAAAGGCCCAGGTCACACTGACCGAACAGCGCCACCTTCAGGTCAGGGAAACTCCCCAAAGACTCTGAGTCAAAGAGGGAGAGGGGCCTGGTCCAGACGGAAGACTGAGTTTCTGTTTAAGTTCATCACACAAGGAGCTTCTCAAGAAATGATGAATCACTGTCCGAGTGCCCCCTGCTGTTTGAAACAGAGACACAAGTTATTAAAGGGGACATATTATGCAAAATCAACTTTTTAACCATTTCAATACTTATATTTGGGACTCTGGAGGCCCTACCAGTCGCCAAAGTGTGGAAAAAGAATACTCATGTTTTCATGGTCCCCCTTAGTGTAAGTATAGGCGATAAAACACACCATGTTGAATTCCCTGCGCTAATGAAGTGTCCCTAAGTGTTTTTAACTGATTTACAGTTGGTCAGTGTTCGGCTTGATCCTTATGTAGGACGTCTCTTCCTGTGACGCCACTCTCGCTGTTTTCCACACACGCTGCCATGTTGATATTGTCAGAGAACTAGTGGAGGCAGGGGGAGAGGAATGGAGCGGAGGGAACAGGAGCTGAGCGAGTGAGCGCAGTAAAGAGGACAAATCAGAAACCCCCTGGAAGAAGTGGGTGTGTGTTTGCCTGTGTCTCATTTGCATGTAAAGGGACCAGGCACAAAACCGAGGGTTCTGAGGGTTCAGGGGCGGGTTTAGCAGGGTTATTGAACTGCTATGGTGCTTCATCCTTATGGTATTTTGACCAAAGCATGTCACAGACATGTTCATTAGGACACCAGGGAACTATTTTAACGTGGGGAAATAGGGTATAATATGTCTCCTTTAAATTCTACATCAGTTTAAGTCAACGATATCTACGTCACATGATCACATCACACACACACACACACACACACACACACACACACACACACACACAAACACACACACACACACACACCTACTACCTGACACTCCTGACCAGGAGGAGGAATGTGAGGTGGGAGGAGCATGGAGGAGGGGGCGGAGTTTGTTTTGTGTGAACAGCTGATCTGTTGCAGGTCCCTGACAAGATGTGTGTGCGCCCACACTACTCCTGAGCAGAGATTCATGGCCAATGAGTGGCTGATGAATGGATGATGAATGGTAGATGAATGGATAATGAATGGATGATGAATGGATGATGAATGGCAGATGAATGGATGATGAATGGATGATGAATGGCCGATGAATGGTAGATGAATGGATGATGAATGGCCAATGAATGGATGATGAATGGCAGATGAATGGCAGATGAATGGATGATGAATTGCTGATGAATGGATGATGAATGGCAGATGAATGGATGATGAATGGCAGATGAATGGATGATGAATGGCTGATGAATGGATAATGAATGGATGATGAATGGCCGATGAATGGATGATGAATGGCAGATGAATGGATGATATATTGCTGATGAATGGATGATGAATGGATGATGAATGGCCGATGAATGGTAGATGAATGGATGATGAATGACCAATGAATGGATGATGAATGGATGATGAATGGCAGATGAATGGATGATGAATTGCTGATGAATGGATGATGAATGGCAGATGAATGGATGATGAATGGATGATGAATGGCCGATGAATGGTAGATGAATGGATGATGAATGGCCAATGAATGGATGATGAATGGTAGATGAATGGATGATGAATGGCAGATGAATGGATGATGAATGGCTAATGAATGGATGATGAATGGTAGATGAATGGATGATGAATGGCCGATGAATGGATGATGAATGGCCGATGAATGACCAATGAATGGCTGATGAATGGCCGATGAATGGCAGATGAGTGGCTGATGAATGGATGATGATTGGATGATGAACGGCAGATGAATGGCTGATGAATGGCAGATGAATGGCCGATGAATGGATGAATAGAGTTACTCTGCTGTCTGAATGTTGAGCAACATTTTCCTGCTGCTGTTTGCTCAGAGAGGATTTTTGTGTGAGAACAACACGACCACAGCGTTGCTTCATCACTTGGAAACTGTGCAGGAACAAAGTGTTGTCCAACTGTGAGCAGAGGTCATGTGACAGGAGGAGGCGGAGCTCAAAAATATCCACGAGGATGACACACAAACATCAGCACAGCTTTACAATCTTTAAGACATGAAGACAAATAAAGTTTGAAGATTTCAAAACAAAGTCCACAAAGTGAAGAAGTCCAAAAAAGAAGGGGAAGGAAAGGAGACATAGAAGGAAGAGAGGGTAGGAAGAGTAAGAGGAGGAAGAAAGGAAACAAAGAAGAGATAAAGAAGAGTGACACTTGTGTTTTCATACAAACACCTGGACGAGGATCCGGTTTCATGCAGCTGTGGAACTGAACCCACTGGACCCACTTCACTGGCTCCTCCCACTGACACATGTCCAGGACACCACAGGATACACTGACAGATCACTGACACTGCTGCCACACATACACACACACACACACACAGGAGCTGCTGGTCCTCTGCTGCCTCGTGTGGTCCCTGACGTCAATCTGAACGATTTCAAACACTGAAGCGACAAAATCAGACACTTGAACTTAGTGATGGAGGCAGCAGTGTGTGTGTGTGTGTGTGTGTGCATGTTTGAGTGAATGACCTGTGTGAGTGAGTCCAGGGTGGATCCTGGGAGCTGATTGGTCCTGAGAGGCCTGGGCATCCAGCTGCAGGGACTTCATGTTAATCAACCTTTAAAATGGTTTGTTTGAAATGTTGCTGGTGGTTTCTTGAGAGTCTCATCATTCATGTTGTGATCAGGTTTTTAGGCCTGGTCGTAACAATGTGTGTGTGTGTGCCTGCGTGCGTGTGCATGTGCGTGTGCATGTGCGTGTGCAGGTTGTGACTCTGGTTTTGGAAAAGCGACAGCGAAGCGCCTCGACTCCATGGGCTTTGAGGTGTTTGCCACAGTGTTGGATCTGTCAGGAGATGGCGCCAGAGAGCTGCAGAGCACCTGCTCGTCCCACCTGACCCTCCTCCAGGTGGACATCACTGATCCACAGCAGGTCCATCAGGCACTGCTGGACACCAAGGCCAAGCTGGGCCTAAAGGGTAAAGACCAGCTGACCAGAATCTCACTTTACCCCCTGCTTCTGACCTCTGATGTGTGTCTGTCATGTGATCACATGATGATGTCAGCTGTGTGTGTGTGTCACAGGTCTCTGGGGTTTGGTCAACAACGCCGGCGTGTGTGTAAACTTTGGAGATACAGAACTGTCACTCATGTCAAATTTCCGCGGCTGCATGGAAGTGAACTTCTTCGGGACGCTGAGCGTCACCAGAAACTTCCTGCCTCTGCTGCGACGCTCCAGAGGACGCATCATCTCCATCTCCAGCCCTGCAGGTGTGTAGGTGTGTGTGTGTGTGTGTGTGTGAGTGTGTGCATGCGCGTGTGTGTGTGAGTGTGTGTGTGCGTGCGTGCGTGCGTGCGTGCGTGCGTGCGTGAGTGAGTGAGTGTGTGTGAGACGCTCCAGAGGACGCATCATCTCCAGTCTTTATCTGGACTAATGAGAGACACACAGTCTTAATCTGGACTAATGAGAAACACACAATCTTTATCTGGACTAATGAGAGACACACAGTCTTAATCTAGACTAATGAGAGACACACAGTCTTAATCTGGACTATTGAGAGACACACAGTCTTAATCTGGACTAATGAGAGACACTCAATCTTAAACTGGACAAATGAGAGACACTCAGTCTTAAACTGGAGTAATGAGAGACACTCAGGCTAAATCTGGACGAATGAGAGACACACAGGTTTAATCTGGACTAACAATGAGAGACACAGGTTTAATCTGGACTAACAATGAGAGACACACAGGTTTAATCTGGACTAACAATGAGAGACACAGGTTTAATTCCGGACTAACAATGAGAGACACACAGGTTTAATCTGGACTAACAATGAGAGGCACAGGTTTAATCTGGACTAACAATGAGAGACACAAAGGTTTAATCTGGACTAACAATGAGAGACACAAAGGTTTAATCTGGACTAACAATGAGAGACACACAGGTTTAATCTGGACTAAGAGACTCTTCTGGTTCTGTTGTGGTTGCGACACCAGTTGTCACCTGAAGGTTTGGAGTGCAGCCACAGTGAGACATAGATTTTTTTCAGCAGCAGGGGGCGCTCACTCCTGAACTAGCACTTTAACATGAATGAGGGAGCTGATTGGTTGGCGTGATGATGATGTCATGTATCTCTGTTTCAGGTGATCAGCCATTTCCATGTCTGTCAGCGTACGGAGCCTCTAAAGCCGCTCTCAACCTCCTGGTCAACACTCTGAGACACGAGCTGGAGCCGTGGGGCGTCCAAGTGTCCGTCGTCCTGCCGTCCTCGTACAAGACAGGTAACGTGTGTCCACAGCTGAGGCTGCTGCGGTCATGTGTGTCTGGCCTCCTGCTGAGATAATGAGGAGCACATGTGTGACACAACATCTGTTTTATTCACTCACACGAGCAGAGCCAGAGAAGTTTGGAATGCAGCTGCTCGCTGAGTTACCGTCTTACTTAAAGGGACAGTTCAGGTTGTATCAGATACTGACAGAATAGTGAGCGCCCCCTGCTGCTGAGAAGCACTATGACACAGAATCTGAATATTCAGAACGTGTTCACGTCTTTATCTCGCTCACGCTCTCACACCATAGTCCAGAGAGAAACTGATTAAGAATTTAAAGATCCGACATATTTATAGTTTATAATATGAACAGCTCCACTTATGTCCAGCAGAGGGCAGCGTTGTTATTATAGTTTTGTTTTTAATTTAAAGGTTTTAGTATAATATTAATATTTAAGTGTGAATTTTAGATACATGGTGATTATAAATGTTATCAGCATTTGTTATATTACTACTGTTGTTGCTGTTTATTATTATTAATAATAATATAATAATAATAATAATAGTAATAATGATAATGATATTATTATTATTATTATTATTATAATACGTTATATATAAAGAACATATACGACTCTACACTGCTATAAGATATAGATGATACTTTATATTTTAATTAAAATAAATAAAGATAAACATTTAAAATATAAAAAAGAAATGTGTCATGTTTATATGTATACATATATACTGTATGTATACAGTATATACACATATATATATATATATATATATATATATATATATATATATATATACATATACATGTATAAGTCATTTTCATTTTAAAGTATTCCTGTGTCTGTGTACTTTGTGTGCACGTACTTAAAACACTTGTGTATTGAGAAACTGCCATGATGTCATTTACAGTCACAGGAAGTAATGCTGTCTCCTCACTGGTCCACTGTAACAGTGATGTCATATGTGTCCTCAGGTCAGTCCAGTAACCACGCCTACTGGGAGGGGCAGCACAAACAGCTGCTGCAGAGTCTTCCTCCATCGCTGCTCGAAGAGTACGGCGAGGACTACGTCAATGAGACCAAAGCTTTGTTCGACAGCTACTCCAGTGAGGCCAACCCTGACCTCAGCCCCGTGGTCAATGCCATTGTGGAGGCGCTGCTGACACCACAGCTGCAGCCGCGATACTTCGCCGGTCCTGGTGTCGGACTCATGTACTTCATCCACAGCTACTGTCCCTTCAGCCTCAGCAACCGCTTCCTCCAGAAACTGTTTGTGAAGAAGAAGCTGGCGCCGCGAGCTCTCAGGAAGCAGTCCAGCTTTGAGGTGAGCAGCAACAACAACAACAACAACAACAACAACAACAACGATGAGAAGCTCATCTAGCAGCAGTGACAAACCGTGCAAATGCCCCCATCTGGACACACTTGGAGGTCAGGGGGTGGAGCTTGTTATCATTTGTCCTTCACCACAGACGATATAAACAATGAAGGAGCAGCGGTTTGTTTTAACCTTTGACCTCTGACCTTTGTCCACATTCACACTTGTTTTAAGTTGTCTTCTCCTCGTTGTGTCAATGTTATACGTCTGCTGACAAACCTCCATGGTTACGCTGCAGCTTCAAATGTGACAGTGTCACGTGTTGCCCAACTGCATTGTGGGTCAAATTTTCCTCTTTAATCACGTTAAATGTGACATGAACTGAATAGTGTGAGCACCAGCCAATCAGATTACATCATGTAAACAATCAGATTACAACATGTAAACAACCAGATTACAACATGTAAACAATCAGATTACAACAATCAGATAACAACATGTAAACAATTAGATTACAACATGTAAACAACCAGATTACAACATGTAAACAATCAGATTACAACATGTAAACAATCAGATAACAACAATCAGATTACAACATGTAAACAACCAGATTACAACATGTAAACAATCAGATTACAACATGTAAACAACCAGATTACAACATGTAAACAACCAGATTACAACATGTAAACAATTAGATTACAACATGTAAACAACCAGATTACAACATGTAAACAATCAGATTACAACATGTAAACAATCAGATAACAACAATCAGATTACAACATGTAAACAACCAGATTACAACATGTAATCAATCAGATAACAACATGTAAACAATGAGATAACAACATGTAAACAACCAGATTACAACATGTAAACAATCAGATTACAACATCTAAACAACCAGATTACAACATGTAAACAATCAGATTACAACATGTAAACAACCAGATTACAACATGTAAACAATCAGATTACAACAATCAGATTACAACATGTAAACAACCAGATTACAACATGTAAACAATCAGATTACAACATGTAAACAATCAGATTACAACATGTAAACAACCAGATTACAACATGTAAACAATCAGATTTCAACAATCAGATTACAACAATCAGATTGTAGCGATGCATACCATTGTGACTTCGCCCATCAAGTGTGACAAATCACAGGAAGTGCATACTCACTTGTTTCAAAGTAAAGGTCAGCTGACCTTCATAATGAAAGCACAACAGAGTCATTGATCAGGATGTGTTTGATGACATCATATGTAAATATTCTGTATCATTATTTAGTTTTATATGAAGTTTCACTCATTCATATTTAGATTAGAAATAAATATAGCTTTGTGTTTATGTTGTTGAATCTAAATATTTATGACATCTTTTCTTTTTTCATAACTTAAATACTGTGAATTTTGTATGAAAACAATAAAATGATGGTGTAATGAACTTTGATAGAAATAAAGTTGACTTTTCCACACTTTGTTCTATGAGGTTATTAAGGTTCATATTTAACCAGTGGAGAGAGCGCCCCCTATGGTACAATATAAAACAGTCTGTGTTAACCCCCTTCCTCTAAAGGTTCAATCATATCTTCAAAGAATATGGAGGAACATTTCACTATTGATTTAAATAAGAAGCTGGAATCCAAGACTACGAAGACCATGAAGACCATGAAGACTATGAAGAATATGAAGACCATGAAGACTATAAAGACCATTAAGACTATGAAGACTATGAAGACTATGACGACCATGAAGACCATGAAGACTATAAAGACCATTAAGACTATGAAGACTATGAAGACTATGACGACCATGAAGACCATGAAGAATACGAAGACCATGAAGACTATGAAGACCATTAAGACTATGAAGACCATTAAGACTATGAAGACTAAGAAAACCATAAAGACCATGAGGACAACCCTGTGTGTCTGTGTGTGTGTGTGTGTGTGTATTTATGTATGTGTGTTTGTATGTATGTGTGTGTGTGATCATGTTTGTGATGATTCTGTACAAATAAAGTTGAATTGAATGTCAAATATAAATAAAATGTGATGCATTTTAAACCATGTGAGCATTTGAAAGATTTATTTTTATTTTTGCTTTGAAACTAGTTTGTACTTATATGGTCCATGGTGTTTGCTGACCATGTTTAAAGGTTTAAAAGCAAGTGAAGACTTCCTGAAACCGGCTGTCCTTTACACACACACACACACACACACACACACACACACACACACACACACACACACACACACATATCCCTGTGAGAAACCAGCTGCTGCATTAGAGTCACAGAGTTTAACTTTATCTCACACAAATCCTCAGAGAGCACTTTAGTTTATGACCACGCCCACACACTCTCTCTCTCTCACACACACACACACACACACACACGCACGCACACACACACACACACACACACGCTCTCCTTATTTGACCTGCTGGTGTGATCAACTCCTCTTAAATGAACAGTCTTAGAAGCACACACTGACACAGTATGTGTGTTTGACTGTGTGTGTGTGCTGATTGAACTCATCACCTGCTCTGTCCTCTGAACTTTGACCTTTCAATTCCAGCAACACATTTTCTTCTAAACATCTGAATGTGTTTCAGAAAAGACATATTTAGAATAGAGCTGTCAATCAATAGAAAAATGTGCTAATTAATCGCAATTCATCGCTAAAATAGACCTGAAGCTTATAACAGATAATCATTTTATAAAATCATAGAATGAATGTAGAATCAACACAAAAAGTTTTTTGACAAAAAAGTCATAGGTTAGTATGTGGTCCAATTTTTTTTTTCAAAAAAGTCATACTTTAGTATGTGGTCCAAATGTTGACAAAAAGTCATACTTTAGTATGTGGTCCAAATGTTGACAAAAAGTCATACTTTAGTATGTGGTCCAAATGTTGACAAAAAGTCATACTTTAGTATGTGGTCCAAATGTTGACAAAAAGTCATACTTTAGTATGTGGTCCAAATGTTGACAAAAAGGTCATACTTTAGTATGTGGTCCAAATCAAAATGTTGCCACATAATTTTCTAGTTTCTCATGTCTGATGGTGCACCCTGGTGGACAGAATATTAGTGATCAGTGTAAATAACAAACCAGGCACCTCACTCTCCCTTTCTCTCTCTCTCTCTCACTAATGAATAGATATAATTGTTTCTGATTAATTCTCGTCCTGTGAAACTTCATGAAGTAATAGAAGAAAATTTTATTTAAAGAAGGTGTTTACATGTGAGATGTTTACAGGTGAGATGTTTTGGTGTTTACAGGTGAGATGTTTAGGTGTTTATAGGTGAGATGTTAGGTGTTTACAGGTGAGATGTTTAGGTGTTTACAGGTAAGATGTTTACAGGTGAGATGATTAGGTGTTTACAGGTGAGATGTTTACAGGTGAGATGTTTAGGTGTTTACAGGTGAGATGTTTAGGTGTTTGTAGGTGAGACGTTTAGGTGTTTACAGTTGAGATGTTAGGTGTTTACAGGTGAGATGTTTACAGGTGAGATGATTAGGTGTTTACAGGTGAGATGTTTACAGGTGAGATGTTTAGGTGTTTACAGGTGAGATGTTTAGGTGTTTATAGGTGAGATGTTAGGTGTTTACAGGTGAGATGTTTAGGTGTTTACAGGTAAGATGTTTACAGGTGAGATGATTAGGTGTTTACAGGTGAGATGTTTACAGGTGAGATGTTTAGGTGTTTACAGGTGAGATGTTTAGGTGTTTGTAGGTGAGACGTTTAGGTGTTTACAGTTGAGATGTTAGGTGTTTACAGGTGAGATGTTTAGGTGTTTACAGGTGAGATGTTTACAGGTGAGATGTTTACAGGTGAGATGTTAGGTGTTTACAGGTGAGATGTTTAGGTGTTTACAGGTGAGATGTTTACAGGTGAGATGTTTACAGGTGAGATGTTTACAGGTGAGATGTTTACAGGTGAGATGTTTAGGTGTTTACAGGTGAGATGTTTACAGGTGAGCTGTTTACAGGTGAGATGTTTAGGTGTTTACAGGTGAGATGTTTACAGGTGAGATGTTTACAGGTGAGATGTTTAGGTGTTTACAGGTGAAATGTTTACAGGTGAGATGTTTAGGTGTTTACTGGTGAGATGTTAGGTGTTTTCAGGTGAGATGTTTAGGTGTTTACAAGTGAGATGGTAGGTGTTTACAGGTGAGATGACAGAGCCCTTGAATCAGCTACAGGTGAGTATGATTGTCATTGTGCATCACAACATTTTAATACGCATGTACAGGACGTGAGGTTGACAGCTGTAAACATGCCAATCATCGACACACATTGCATAGCACTTCACTGTTTTCTCTTTAAAATGTGCTGAGTCACAAAAGTGTCCTCATGTGTCTCATGTCCTTGTGTGTCTCAGCGTCCTTGTGTGTCTCAGCGTCCTTGTGTGTCTCGGCGTCCTTGTGTGTCACGGTGTTCTCGTGTGTCACGGCATCCTTGTGTGTCTCAGCGTCCTCGTGTGTCCAGGTGCCTCGTCCACCAAAATCTGTCTGTGCTTCAGGAGACAAAAAAGAGGACTGTCCACAGGAGAGAGGATAGGCAGAGGGGCAGAGCCTATGTCCTCAGAGTCAGATGTCCTCTCATAGAGACATGTCCTTTTATATCCGTATGTGGAAGTTACTGTCAGGAAAAAACAAATATGGAAATGAGTTTTATGTTTGAATCAAATGACAAAAATAAGTCCAAGGTTCCTCAGAGTGGAACCAGAACCATGGTGACGTCATCTAAGGTGAAAATGTGATCAGAAAGTTTTTCTCTGAGTATAAAAGTTTAAAAGTAGAAAGTTACAGTTGATCCAGGACTTAATGTCTCTGAGACAACCTGATTTATTTTATCCGGCCTCATTGATAAATATATCTGTGTGTATGTTGTGCTTTCTAATAATGTTTTATAAAGGAAGTAAGGTCAAAAGTATAGGCCCAAGCACTGAGCCCTGTGGAACTCCACATTTAACTTTAGTTTGTAATCAGGCTTTATCATTAACATGAACAGACAGGAATCTATCTGATAAGTCTGATTTAAACCAGCAGAGGGCAGTACCTGTGATCCAAGAGTCTGCTCCACCACCTTCTTTTTCAGAGGGGCAACACAATCTAATGTAGTGAACCAGCTTATCTATAAAATCACCATGTTTAAGTTATCAAAACAAGATGGAGGGTGTGGTTTATTAATGTGTTGATTTTGAGGAGAGTGATCTTATATATATTTAATTTATATATAAAAACTCTAGTTTATTAAATTAGAATGTTCAACTTCTGTTTGTTATTGATTTATTTACTTTAGTAGGTTGGACACACACACACACACATACTCTCAGACCAGGTTTCTCTCAGACAGTGTAATTATATTTGTATAAAATGTCGCTCCTCATATATTTTACGACAGCTGGAACAACAACACCATTTACCAACTGTAGGGGGAACCAGAGAGCAAGTCCTGCTTTGTTTGTTGAACTTGCTTCTACTTGTTGTTTTATTTTAAACAAACACGGCGCTGTCATACCTGAGAAAGTCCGGAGCCTTGGAGATCATGTTCTCGAAGTCGGCGAAGGACAGTTTTCTGTCTCCGTCCAGGTCGGCCTCCTCCATGGCTTTGTCACAGACCAGGGTCACCTCCTCCGGCGTCAGCTCTCCTTTGGTTAGTTTGTTGAGTGTCTTCTCCAGGTCCTCCTTACAGATGAAGCTGTCCCTGTTAAAGTCTGGACCACAGGAAGGATATGGCAGCTGAGTGATGTTGGACAGTGATGACACAGAGCATCAAAAGACATAGAGTCAGAAGGTCTTACCATAGATCTTGAAGGCGTAGATGGTCTTCAGCTCTCTGGGCGACGTTTCACAGAGAGCTGAAAACATGTCCACAAAGTCGTTGAAGCTCTGGTTCCCCTGTCCGTCTTCAGAGAACGTCTCCACGATCCTGTCTCTGAATGGGTTCTCCTGGGAGGACAGACAAGGACGGCAGGAAGACTGACCTTTAACCCTGAGACCTTGTTGAATTCAAAGTGAAACACTATAAATCATCAGGTGTGTCTTCGTTTTCTTCTTCATCTCTGTCTTTGTCTGTCTCTGTCTCACCTTCAGCTCTGGCATGGTGACGATGAGTGTCGGAGGGATGTGGATGTCCGGACTGTTGGTGAAGTCCAGAGGCACCAAGTGTGGAGCCAGTTCACGGTATCTGCCGTGTAACCTGCAGAGGACACAGCAGAAGACAGTGGACACAGAGCAGACGACAGAGGACACAAAGCAGTGGACAGAGGACACAGAGTTTTAGCCACTTAACTTAAGACTCATTTAATAAAATCTATGTCAGTCTAAGTTTCTACAATCTCTGCGTCACATGATCACGTCTTTATCTCACTGTTACACACACACAGGAGCTGCTGCTCCTCTACTGCCTCGTGTGGTCACTTTGTGTCACTGACGTCAAACTGAACGATGGATTTCAAACAGTGAAGAGACAAAAGAAGACATTTGAACCTAGTGATGGAGGCAGCAGTGTGTGTGTGCGAAAACTCACCGGAGGATTTCCTTGCGTGTGAAGAACGTACAGTCCTGTAAACAAACAAACATAATCATTCTATTCTTTATATTCTAGGTTCTGCTGACCAATGACAGTGCAACTCTTCATCTTAATGAAGATGTGTGTATGGAGCAGCAGCTCCTCATCCTCCTCCTCTTGCTGCTCCCCATCCTCCTCCTGCTGCTCTAATTTTCTGTAAAGCTGCTGTGAAACAAACTATTTCCTCATCAGTGTTACTGCTGCTGCTGTTGTTACTGCTGTTGCTGCTGCTGCTGTTACTGACGTTGCTGCTGTTACTGATGTTGCTGCTGCTGCTGTTGTTACTGCTGTTGCTGCTGTTGCTGCTGCTGTTACTGCTGCTGTGTCATCACCTGAAAGGCTTCCAGCTGCTCATCTGTGAACGTGGTCTGTTTGTTTCCCATCCTGCTGCTGCTGCTGCTGCTGCTGCTGCTGCTCCCATCACATCTTCAGAGTCAGGAAGACGACACATCCTGCTGCTGCTCCACAGTCCACACTCTGAGCTGCAGAGGAGGAAGAGGTGACACCCCCAAGTGGTGAGGAGGAGGAGCTGCAGCAGTGTGTGTGTTCTTGTTCTCTGTGTAAATATTTACTAACCTGTTTAGAACATCAATAAGCTTTTTTTACTTCACAGGAGAGAAACTGTTTAACGTTTAAAGAAATGAATTTAACATTCATATATTCATGATTTTATATCAATAAATCTACATTTTATCATTTAACAGCATATGGTTGAGGTCGCATGATATAGATTTTGAGATGAGGCAAACACATCGCAGTCACATGATGAAGATTCTTTTATTCAAGTGAGAAAAATGACAAACGATCAGCTGAGAGTTTATTTACACACATGTACAGAGATCAGCTGACACACACACACTCTTTATATTTACAGAACAAACATAAATAACAGCAGCAGGAACATGACGACCTGCAGAGACACAAAATCAAACCCTGTTAACGGATTGGTCATTCAGTGAATCACATGTTCACATGTAAATAACAGGAAGCGCTCTACTCGCCTTGCCACACCATGACACAGAGTAGGTAACTATGTGGTGATCGGTCACAATCCCAAAGATGGGCAATACCGCGGCAATCAATAAAGCGAGGGATGTGGCGTGGCAGAATATTGCAAAGAAAATGAAGTATTTCAGCATCATCATGTTATATAAATCCTCCATCAAAGGGACAAAATATATGTAGACAATAATCTACCAATGATTTCTTGATGGTTTTTGTTTTAAACTGATCAATTATGTGGACCTATTAATGCAACCAAAGCCCTAAAATGAAAAGGAAAATCCCCAAAGAACAAAAAGACAGCCCTAATAAGTGACATTCATATGAACATAATTAAAATAGCATTATTGTGAAATTCTCCATATTTGATCATTTGGCAGCCCTAGTAGTAATGTTAGAAAGTGATATTCATCACATTTATCAACTGAATGTTATGCAAATCGATCGGATAGCTTTCATTTATTTCCTGCATGGCCAATTGTATAGAATTGATATCCTTTTCATTTAAGCCTGTCATTTTTACATGCTGTATTTGTGCTACTTCTGTATTTTGTCCCAGATGCTATATGTTGAATTGTTGTATTTTCATTTTATTTTATGTAAAGCACTTTGAATCACCTTGTGCTAAAATGTGCTATATAAAGTGGCCTTGCCTACATTTTTGATAATAATAGGCTACATTTAATCAAAGTATTTTACATGACTCATCACATTTATCATACAATTGATGGTAGATTATTACACGAAGAAATGCAATGTTGGTTATCATTCTAAAGGAAATAATCATATGACAGATCTATTGATTTAAAAAAAGTTATTATTTATCTAGAATCATTTAAGCAAATCAAGCAATTCAATGGAGACGAGGACCCCTATTACAGTAAGTGAATGCAGGTGACAGCAAATCAATCATCTATCTCCTATCAATCGAAGGCCCTAACCCTTGTTACATCAAAATGATGATCTCTTTAAATTTCCTTTTATTATATTTTTTTTGCTAATTAGTTTAATTTTGTATCTATTTGTGTCTTATTTTTTATTATATTTTATCTTGGTGATAATGTTCTTTAATGTATTTATAGATAATATATAATTATTAGTATAAATAATTTCTTTAATACATTTTATTATATATTTTATGTTTTACATATTATTTTATCATTCCATGACAGTTGTGTGTCTCTGTTTCTGTCTATTGGACATTCTTTGATCATAGATGGTGCTAAGCTTCACTTTTAGCCTGCTACAGACCAGGTTTGCCCGGCAGCATAAGTTACCATGGTTACTTGGCTGGCATTCACATTAGCCACCTTGGTGGAACAGGGTTGAGGCTCAGATTGATGGAATGGAAACCTGAGCCACAGTTATGGCTTAGCCATGGTTGAGGCTTAGCCAGAGTCATAGTTTCCATGGTTACTGAGTTGGGGCTAATCTCAGCCTCTTTGATGGAACCGAACTCTCACTCATATTAGCCAGACTTGGCCATTTAAGCTTGGCTTTGACTTTAGCCTGCTTGATGGAATACCCCCCAGGTCACCTTACACAAAAAGACACAAATACAACATCAAACGATAAACTAAGAATAAACTCACGATAAACCAAGAAAAAACTCACGATAAACTAAGAATAAACTCACGATAAACTAAGAATAAACTCACAATCAACTAAGAATAAACTCACGATAAACTAAGAATAAACTAACGATAAACTAAGAATAAACTCACGATCAACTAAGAATAAACTCACGATCAACTAAGAATAAACTCACGATAAACTAAGAATAAACTCACGATAAACTAAGAATAAACTCACGATAAACTAAGAAAAACTCACGATAAACTAAGAATAAACTCACAATCAACTAAGAATAAACTCACGATAAACTAAGAAAAAACTCACGATAAACTAAGAATAAACTCACAATCAACTAAGAATAAACTCACGATAAACTAAGAATAAACTAACGATAAACTAACGATAAACTAAGAATAAACTCACGATCAACTAAGAATAAACTCACAATCAACTAAGAATAAACTCACGATAAACTAAGAATAAACTAACGATAAACTAAGAAAAAACTCACGATGAACTAAGAATAACTCATGATAAACTAAGAATAAACTCACGATAAACTAAGAAAAAACTCACGATAAACTAAGAAAAAACTTACAATCAACTAAGAATAAACTTACAATCAACTAAGAATAAACTCACAATCAACTAAGAATAAACTCACGATAAACTAAGAAAAAACTCACGATAAACTAAGAATAAACTCACAATCAACTAAGAATAAACTCACGATAAACTAAGAATAAACTAACGATAAACTAAGAATAAACTAACGTTAAACTAAGAATAAACTCACGATCAACTAAGAATAAACTCACAATCAACTAAGAATAAACTCACGATAAACTAAGAATAAACTAACGATAAACTAAGAATAAACTCACGATCAACTAAGAATAACTCACGATAAACTAAGAATAAACTCACGATAAACTAAGAAAAAACTCACGATAAACTAAGAAAAAACTTACAATCAACTAAGAATAAACTTACAATCAACTAAGAATAAACTCACGATAAACTAAGAACAAACTAACGATAAACTTAGAACAAACTAATGATAAATTAACAATAAACTAACGATAAACTAAGAATAAACTAACGATAAACTAAGAATAAACTCACGATAAACTAAGAATAAACTCACGATAAACTAAGAAAAAACTCACGATAAACTAAGAATAAACTCACAATCAACTAAGAATAAACTCACGATAAACTAAGAATAAACTAACGATAAACTAAGAATAAACTCACGATCAACTAAGAATAAACTCACAATCAACTAAGAATAAACTCACGATAAACTAAGAATAAACTAACGATAAACTAAGAATAAACTCACGATCAACTAAGAATAACTCACGATAAACTAAGAATAAACTCACGATAAACTAAGAAAAAACTCACGATAAACTAAGAAAAAACTTACAATCAACTAAGAATAAACTTACAATCAACTAAGAATAAACTCACAATCAACTAAGAATAAACTCACGATAAACTAAGAAAAAACTCACGATAAACTAAGAATAAACTCACAATCAACTAAGAATAAACTCACGATAAACTAAGAATAAACTAACGATAAACTAAGAATAAACTCACGATCAACTAAGAATAACTCACGATAAACTACGAATAAACTCACGATAAACTAAGAAAAAACTCACGATAAACTAAGAAAAAACTTACAATCAACTAAGAATAAACTCACGATAAACTAAGAACAAACTAACGATAAACTAAGAACAAACTAACGACAAACTAAGAATAAACTAAGAATAAACTCACGATAAACTAAGAAAAAACTCACGATAAACTAAGAATAAACTCACGATAAACTAAGAATAAACTAACGATTAACTAAGAAAAAACTCACGATAAACTAAGAATAAACTAACGATAAACTAAGAATAAACTCACGATAAACTAAGAATAAACTAACGATAAACTAAGAATAAACTAACGATAAACTAAGAATAACTCAAGATGTCATGAAAGTTCAAATTAGACTCCGCCTCTGACCTCTGATTTTCTGCAGATGACGAGCAGTGACGACTTTAAGGTGAACAACGTGAGAATCACAGGACGCTCGATGGACTGATGACAACAGCTGTTTCCTGAGGACACACACACACACACACACACAGACACAAACACACACACAGACAGACACACAGACACAAACACACACACGGAGACACACAGACACAAACACACACAGAGACAAACACACACACACACAGACAGACACACAGACACAAACACACACACAGACAGACACACAGACACACAGACACAAACACACACACGGAGACACACAGACACAAACACACACAGAGACAAACACACACACACACACAGAGACACAGACACAAACACACACACACACAGACACACACACACACACACACAGACACACAGAGACAAACACACACACACAGTCACACACAGACACACAGACACACACACACAATTAACATGTGAGCACATGTTGATGACCTCTGACCTCTCTGTGAGTCACTCACTGCTGAAATTATCATGTGATCTCTGTTGAATGGAGAGGAGGGGGAGAGGAGGTGGAGGAGGCGGGGCTCCTCCTGTAGGTGGGAGGAGACACGGCTGCTGTCTGAGCCAGTGGAACCAGAGAGACAACGAGACGATGATCCAGAACTTTCTGTGGCTGAGAGACAGAGAGAGAACAGAGGACAGACAGTCAGAGAGAGGACAGACAGACAGACAGAGAGAGGATGGACAGACAGTCAGAGAGAGGATGGACAGTCAGAGAGAGGATGGACAGACAGAGAGAGGACAGACAGACAGACAGAGAGAGGATGGACAGACAGACAGACGGTGGACAGACAGACAGACGGAGGATGGACAGACAGAGAGGACAGTGAACATACTCATGGACGGTTGACTGCTCGTCTCCAGTTCCTGTTCGTCTTCCTCCAAACAGGAAGTTATGAAGGAGCTGTCAGCAGCAGAGGCCAGGGATTGGCTGTGGAGAGGAGGGGGCATGGTCATGACAGGAAATCATGACAGAATTAGATGACTGTTTATACCATGTTCATAATCAGAACTGGATGTAGCTCCGCCCCTTTGGCTCTGCTCATTCCTATGGATCAGCTGACTCAGCACATTAAGTTTCTGAGTTTATTTAATTCAACTTTATTTGTATTTATTTGTACAGCGCTGTTATGGGAATTATGTACCTCATGTAATACATGAAGACAAATGTTCAATGCAACCTATGTGATGTGACCTGAGACCATTGACCCTTTGTATTGTTAATGTACTGTTTGATGCGACTTGTGAATAGAGACTTAGGGCAAGGTGATAGCAGACCCACAGAGGCGGGGGTCTGCACCTTATGGCAGGGTGATAGCAGACCCACAGAGGCGGGGGTCTGCACCTTATGGCAGGGTGATAGCAGACCCATTGAGACAGATAAATACCTTGCGATTCCTACAAGACAGGGAGTCTTCACTTTGTAACTGGCCTGTGTGTGTTGCTTTGTGAATGCTCCTCTTGTACAAGATTAAACCCTAGTTTGGACACTGAGCTGACTCCGATCTCCTTCCTATGGATCTCAATTCTTTTGACAAGCGCCAAATCATAACATACATTATCTCAAGGCATGTCAGACAGGTGAGTGACAGGTGAGTGACAGGTGGGTGTGGTACCTGAACATGTGCAAGTTGAGTGAACCCAGCAGACTAGACGAGGAAGAGGAGGGGCCTGTTGACCTGGGGTCAGAGGTCACTAGTCCTCGTTTAAATGGGTTCACATCCAAGACAGATACAGCAATGGACGCTCGTGTCCTAGCACCTGGACAAATCATCATCATCGTCATCATCATCATCATCATCATCATCACTGAGTGTGTGTGTGTGTGACATCACCTCTGCTCTTCATGATGTAATCCACAGCTCGGTCACTGATAGCTGCGTCACTCGGCTGAATGTCCAGAAACGGTTTACTGCCGACGCCCATCGATACCATCTCCTTCAGTCGCATCTCTGTACACACACACACACACACGTTACATGGACTCTTTCAGACAACCTCTGACCTGTGACCTCCTGTCGCTGACCTTTGTTCCTGGTGGCCTGCGTCCACAGGATGCGTGTGATGTCACTGGTCCAGGCGTGTTTGATGTCCAGTGAGGTGGACTGTAGGATGAAGGTCTGGTTCTTGGACGTCCTCCTTCTGAACCAGATCTCAAACCTGAGCCCGCTGTCACCGCTCGACTCCGTCAGACCCACATCTGCGCTCTGAACCAAAAACACCACCTTTATATCCCTGAGGGTCGACCTCTGACCTCAGTACTGATCATTAATTATTTAAACTGTAAATCAGTGGTCCCCAACCCCCGGGCCGCGGACTGGTACCGGTCCGCAGAGAAAGAATACATAAGTTACATTACTTCCATTTTATTAATTATCAGATTCTGAACGATGTTTTATTTTGAAAAATGTATATGTATACATATATATATCGTTTTTATATTCACATTGATGAACATATATGCGTATAAATGTGTATATATATATATATATATGTTCATGTGAATATAAATAAAAAAATACAATATATTTGTGTGTTCATTTGTTCATGCGTTCATTGTGTTCATGTGTTCATGGTTACCTTGAAGGAGTGTTTGTAGATGAACACGTCCAGACCTCCTTCCATCTTCTTGTGTTTACTGAAGAGAACGAGCTCCTCGAACAGGAAGACATGACGCTGACACTTCCTCCGCCCACTCCACACAGTGAACTCATCCTGACGGATCAGCTGACCCTGCTCCTTCAGATTCACCTACACACACACACACACAACAGGAAGTGATGTCACACTCCGTGGGTCACATCTTAAACTCGTCACTGTCACTAACTTACATCACAGTCTCGGATGGCATCCATAGCCAGCAGGTCGTTGCCGTGGCGAAGCTGAAACTTGACCACGTTGGTGGCAGCCTGCAGCGCATTAAGCTCCGCCTCCTGGGTCACGCCCACCTCCTTGATGATGTCATTGAGCAGCAGCGCATATTTACTCATTCTCTGAATGGGCTTCAGCAGGTACGACAACAAATCCATCTTATCACCCAGCTGCAGCTGTTTCCACTGAGGGCAAAGGTCAGAGGTCAACACAGGTAAGCAGAGGTCAATGGAGTTCACAAAGGTCAAAGGTTATATGACAAAGTTCTCACCCTGAAGAAGTTTCCATGGTTCAACAGCAGAGCATCAGACTTTGGTTTGTTTTTACTGTAGAGAGCGTAGAGAGCAAACTGCTGCTGCTGCAGAGGAACAACAACAACAACAACGTCAACAACAAAATCAACAACGTCAACAGGAGTGTTTGTAGATGAACCCGTCCAGACCTCCCTCCATCTTCTTGTGTTTACTGAAGAGAACAAGCTCCTCGAACAGGAAGACGTGACGCTGATTAGATATAAAGGGAAGATTAGATATAGGTCGGTAATTAGCTAAAATTACCGACCTATATCTAATCTTCCCTTTGTTTCTAAAATCTTAGAAAAGGCAGTTGCTAATCATTTATGTGAATATTTGCGCATTAATGGCCTGTTTGAAGATTTTCAGTCAGGTTTTAGGTTAAACCATAGCACAGAAACAGCACTAGTTTAAGTTAGTAATGATCTTCTCTTGGCCTCAGATAATGGTCTAGTCTCTTTACTTGTCCTGTTAGATCTTAGTGCTGCATTTGACACCATTGATCATAATATTCTACTGCAGAGATTGGAGCAGACTCTTGGTATCACAGGTGCTGCCCTCTGCTGGTTTAAATCATACTTATCTGATAGATTCCAGTTTGTTCATGTTAATGATAAAACCTCACTTCAAACTAAAGTTAATTGTGGAGTTCCACAAGGCTCAGTGCTTGGGCCTATACTTTTTACCTTATATATGCTTCCTCTAGGGAACATTATTAGAAAGCACAACATACACTTGACACACAGCTATATTTATAAATGAGGCCGGATGAAATAGGCTGAAATAGGCTGTTCAACTCCAGGAATGTCTCAGAGACATTAAGTCCTGGATGACCTGCAACTTTCTACTTTTAAACTCAGAAAAAACTGAGGTCATTATACTCGGCCCTAAACACCTCAGAGAAAAACTCTCTGATCACATTGTCACTTTAGATGACATCACCATGGCTTCCAGTTCCACTGTGAGGAACCTTGGAGTTACTTTTGACCAGGAAATGTCATTTGATTCACACATAAAACTAATTTCCAGAACAGCCTTCTTCCACCTGCGGAACATTATGAAAATTAGAAACATTCTGTCTTTACAGGATGCTGAAAAACTAGTTCATGCTTGTGGCAGTGGGGCTTGGTTAGAGCGACGGCTGCTGGAGGAAAGGAAGGAGTGGCTCAGCCGGTGATCAGACAGCTGGACAGAATCAGGTAATTAGTCAGCTATATAAGCATGTTTGTAACCTGGTTCTGGTCTCTTGCAGTAGGCTGGGTCCTCACGGAGACACAGCGAGAGAGAGACGGAGAGACACACACAGACAGTCAGAGCAGCGCAGCGCAGCAGAGCGCTGACATCGCAGCCACAGCTGACTCCTTTTGTTTTGTTTGCTTGATTGTTTTCATTGGACAATAAACCGGTACATTTGCTCCCTCAACGCCGCCTCCTCGTCCTTCCCGAACCCCAGTGAGTGGGAAAAGCTCACAATGCTTTTGTTACATCTAGATTAGATTATTGTAACTCCTTATTATCAGGATGTTCCAACAAGTCTGTTAGAACCCTTCAGTTCATTCAAAATGCTGCAGCACGAGTTCTGACAGGAACTAGAAAGAGAGACCATATAACTCCAGTGTTAGCTTCTCTACACTGGCTCCCCGTACAGTTTAGAATTCAATTTAAAATCCTCCTCCTCACATACTCTTGTCCTTTCTCTCCCCCCTTTCTGTCCCCCACCTCTCCGCTGTCCCCCATTTTCCTTTCACCCCAACCGGTCGAGGCAGATGACTGCACATCTCTGAGCCTGGTTCTGTCAGAGATTTCTTCTTCTGTTAAGAGGGAGTTTTTTCTCTGCACTGATGCCTAGTGTTTGCTCATTGTGTGAACTGTTGGGGGTCTCTGCTCTCCTTGATGTTGTCTATGTACAGTGCCTATGTCTATGATTTGGCGCTATTCAAATAAAATTGAATTGAGTTGAATTGAACAACAAAATCAACGTCAACAACATCAACAACATCAACAACAACAACACTACAAACAAACGTGATCATGTGACCTACATGTCTCAGGAAGCAGTGAGACACTCGGAGCGGGTGTTTCCAGCACGACTCCAGCTCTCTGAGGAAGAACTGACTGTGAAAGTCCAGAAGTTTCTCCAGGTTCCCAAAGACCACGGAGCGTTTCCCTCTCAGATCCTGAGGAAGGTCCACTCGCTCCATCTCAGGAAAGTAGTGATGGATGATGTAACGCAGTGAACGCACATATTCACGCTCAGTGGTCACCATCTCCTCCACCATGTGACGCAGTTTACTGCACACACACAAACATCACAAATCATCACCATGACAACTACTCTGTGAGCTCCTCTGTTGATTACCCACCTTCCCTTGGGTCTGGGGTCTGCAGTGGGCGTGCCGTGCCCTACTGGCCCCGCCCAGCTGTGTGTTGCCGTCCTGGGGCAGAGTGTGCGGTCAGCGGCCTCGGTGCCGCTGACCTCCAGGCCGCGAATGAACACGCCCGTGTTTCCTCTGCGCAGTGGCTCGCTGAGGGCTCGAGAACAGGGGCCGTACCGCGGCGTCTCAGGGGGCGGGCCATCAAAGCTCTGTGTCTTCCTGAGCTGCTGCTGCCTGCTGGAGAAGAAGGAGGGGGAGGAGTCGAGCCGTGGGAGGAGCTGTTTACGCTGCGGAGTAGAGAATGAGGAAGTGAGGGGGAGCAGGAGGGAGGAGCAACTAGGAGGTGAGTTGTTGGTGTCCACCTCCAAGGGACAGGAGGAAGAGGAGGAGGAGGAGTAACGGATGCCCCACAGTCCTGATGAAATCTTCTTCCTGGAGGAGGTGGAGCTTGTGCTGGGGGCTGGGTCAGAGCACCTTCTCTGGGTGGAGTCTCGAGTCCTGAGTGCAGCCTCCATCTTCCTGTCAAACATCTTCTTGGTCTCCTGACACTTGGACGAGGCGAAGCTCAACTGACGGACGCCTTGTTCGCCCCGCAGATCCTCAGCCTCCGCCCTCATCTCCTGGAAACGGGCATCTGTGATTGGTGGGTGTAGGCTCTGGTAGTCCTGCAGGGAGCCAATCACAGCCTGACATGTGTCAGGCAGCGAGCACTCGTCCATACTGATGCCAGCGAGGTGTCGCAGGCCGGCAAATGCCCAGCCATACGCCTGCAGACAGAGGTCACAGGTCACATGACATCAGAGGCACACACATATACACACACAGACACACACACACAGTGATGTGTACCTGGTCTAAGAAGGTGTACAGTTGAACAGCCCGCTCAATGTTCTGACCCGTGTCATTGACTCGCTGAGAGAAGTCCTGAAGCTTAGCCCAGAAAGAGTGAACTTTGACCTTGTAGACGTGGAGGTCAGCTGATGACACGCCCTCCCAGCGCTCCAGGTGAGTCAGCAACACCTCGCCACGTTTACAGTACTCCTCAAAAACAACAAACACACAATGTATATGAAACAGCTCATCACCTCAGGACACGGGAGTGTGTGTGTATATATACATATATACGTGTATATATACAGTACATATATACGTGTGTACATATATACATATATACATGTGTGTACATATATACATATTTATATACATATATGTATATATGTATATGTATATGTATATGTATATGTATATGTATATATATATATATATATACATATATATGTATGTAGGGCTGGGCGATGTGGACTGAAACTGATATTGCGATATTTTTTGTTCACATGGCAATATGTGATATTATAATGATATTTTGAACAAAGCGGGTTAGCTCGCTAGCTCACTGGATGGCCGCTCAGCTGACAGCTGAAACCCGGCGTCCGGAGTGTACAACAGAAACCCTGACACAGGAGACCAGACCACTGATGTGTTTTAAGTCCACTTGGAGCCTAAATCTGCAGCTAACAGCTGGTGCCGCTAAAAACTAGCGACAACAAACAGGCATTACGTCACCAGATCAACTTTTATATTATATTAACGAAGATGGTTAAGAAAAATGTATCAGAGTAAAAGTACACATTGTATTTAGGAAAATAACAGTGCCATTATTCTTTTTCTTAGCCACCAACTGCTCACTCTCCACCTGCACCGTGTCCACCACATTTTCCTCCAAATGTCTGTTGTGATGCGTAGCGTGGGCAGGACAACACTACGTCGTACGTCCATGTAAGGGGCGTGGCTGAGCAGCTGAACTCGGCTTGTAGGCTCAGAGGGAAGCGGTCGGCAACATAAAATAATACATAATATACCGGTATGGTGACATTGCTGCTAAGTTAAAACAATTTCCCCTTGGGGATGAATAAAGTATTTCTATTCTATTCTATTCTATTGTCTCAACAACATGTCTCTTTCAAAAATATACCAGTATAACTCTTATTAACTCTTATTAAGTATATCGCCCAGCCCTACACACACACACGTATAGATATATACACATATAGATATATATATGTATCTATATATGTGTGTGTATATATATGTATATTTTTATAAATAAACACATACATAAGCAGTGGTGCTGAACTCTTTGAACTGTTGTTGTTTGTTGATGACGAGCTGCAGAGAATCTTCTGTTTGACTCAAACTCTTCAGACGAGGCTCCGCCTCCTCCTGCAGCCACAAGCTCACCTGAATCACAGGTACAATCACAGTGAGTGACAGGTGATGGTGATGGTGTTGGTGTTGGTGTTGGTGATGGTGATGTTGTTGGTGTTGGTGATGTTGTTGATGATGGTGTTGGTCAGTGTTGGGAGTAACGGCGTTTAAGTATTTAAGTATTTTTTCAGTAACAACGGAGTAATCTAATTAATTACTTTTCCTATCGTTGCAACGCCGTTACCGTTACTGAGAATGTTAAGTGGTGCGTTACTTGTGTTACAATTAGGTTGAATGAAGCGCAGCAGTGTCGGGCTTTCTGACAGCCACACATCAGCTGCCGGGAGAGAGCAGGGGTGGAGATGATTGATGACGACACAGTTGCAAATGCGATGATGATAGGCTGGGTGGACGGGTGCCCTGCTCACGCTGTCTCACTGCACACTCTAAGACAATGGCGACGAGCCGGGGAAGCGTAGAGTTTTTTTAAGTGGAAATATCGACACTACTTCTCCCTTACCGAGGTAAAAGGAAAGAATGTATATGGAACGTGTGTTGTGACTTGTTATGTCGTCAATAAATTCAGATACACGCAGTTTCCTTGGGAGCTTCTGCTAGCCATACTTTATTGTTTGTTGTCGGTGATGTTGTTGGTGATGGTGATGTTGTTGGTGATGGTGATGTTGTTGGTGATGGTGATGTTGTTGGTTATGGTGATGGTGTTGGGGATGGTGTTGGTGATGTTGTTGGTGATGGTGATGGTGTTGGGGATGGTGTTGGTGATGTTGTTGGTTATGGTGATGGTGTTGGGGATGGTGTTGGTGATGTTGTTGGTGATGGTGATGGTGTTGGGGATGGTGTTGGTGATGTTGTTGGTGATGGTGATGTTGTTGGTGTTGGTGATGTTGTTGGTTATGGTGATGGTGTTGGGGATGGTGTTGGTGATGTTGTTGGTGATGGTGATGTTGTTGGGGATGGTGTTGGTGATGTTGTTGGGGATGGTGTTGGTGATGTTGTTGGTGATGGTGATGTTGTTGGTGATGTTGTTGGTGTTGGTGATGTTGTTGGTTATGGTGATGGTGTTGGTGATGTTGTTGGTGATGGTGTTGGTGATGTTGTTGGTGATGGTGATGTTGTTGGTGATGGTGATGTTGGTGTTGGTGATGTTGTTGGTGTTGGTGTTGGGGATGGTGTTGGTGATGTTGTTGGTGATGGTGATGTTGTTGGTGATGGTGATGTTGGTGTTGGTGATGTTGTTGGTGTTGGTGATGTTGTTGGTTATGGTGATGGTGTTGGGGATGGTGTTGGTGATGTTTTTGGTGATGGTGATTTGTTGGTGATGGTGATGTTGTTGGTGTTGGTGATGTTGTTGGTTATGGTGATGGTGTTGGTGATGTTTTTGGTGATGGTGATGTTGGTGTTGGTGATGTTGTTGGTGTTGGTGATGTTGTTGGTTATGGTGATGGTGTTGGTGATGTTGTTGGTGATGGTGATGTTGTTGGTGATGGTGATGTTGGTGTTGGTGATGTTGTTGGTGTTGGTGATGTTGTTGGTGATGGTGATGTTGTTGGTGATGGTGATGTTGGTGTTGGTGATGTTGTTGGTGTTGGTGATGTTGTTGGTGATGGTGATGTTGTTGGTGATGTTGTTGGTGTTGGTGATGTTGTTGGTTATGGTGATGTTGTTGGTGATGTTGTTGGTGATGTTGTTGGTGATGGTGTTGGTGCATTGTGAGTGCGCTCACACTGACCTCAGTGAATCTGTCCTCCAGGCTCCTGAAGTCCAGGATGAAGCTGAGCTGCTGCGTCCTGGTGTTGGACAGAGTGACGAGATGGTGGAGCAGCTCATCCACCTGATCGTACAGAGACGACACCGCCTCCACCGCCGCCTGCCACGCCTCTCTCACCTCTCTACGCAGCCATGACAGAGAGGCCCCGCCCTCCTGCTGTAACCGCACCAGGCGACCGTCTTCAAGGACACCACACATCACCTCTTTGAAGCGGGACAAGAGCAGCTCCGCCTCCTACGACAGCGACAAACAGACGTGGGTTGCTCTGGTTACCATGTTAACCAGGTGACTGTGTGTGGTACCTGAGCAGAAGCAGGAGGGGGTGTGGTCTCCAGGACGTTGATGGTTTTCTGCAGCAGGTTGATGACATCATCACACTGACTGGTCAACTGCTCCACTCTCTGAATGACACAGGAAGTACAACGTAACCACTTCCTGTTCATTTATAATAACAAACAAACAAACTAACAAACTAACAGACCGATCTGAAGCAGAGCCAGCTGCTCTGACTGAAGCTGAAGGAGCCTCCTAACTCTGTAGGAAGCTGCTGCAGTGCTACCTGTCTGTGGAGAGACTCCAGAGACGTCAGCACCTGCACCTGCACCTGCACAACAACAACAAAAACAACAACATGAAATAACAACAGCACAAGAGGAAACGTGTCAATAAACCAGGACACAGACACCAGCAGGGCACGTTTCAGTATTAACAGAATCAGCACACACTTCTATCATCATCATGTGGTTAGCTCCTCCTCAATGTGGGAGGAGTCATCACAGCACAGCTGCTGTGACATTTCCTTTGCTAAATGTGTGTGTCTGTGTGTGTGTACCTGTGAGATTGTGGGTTTGTCCACACGCACACATGAATTGTCTCTGTTGACCAGCAACAACACGGTGTGGGCAGAGCCTGGAGTCTGATCCTGTACATAACAACAACAACACACAGATCCAGTTAGAGGTAAAACTGGTTTGTGTCATCGTGGTTCTGGCTCCGCCCCTAATCACCCTCCTACAGTGCCCCCTTCTCCCAGCAAACATGCCCGTGCGGGGCCTCAAGTGGGAAAGTATGGGCTAACTGTTGGACAGTGTGGGCAGGGCACACCCACACTAATCCCATTTGGGCCCTGCGTGGTTTTGCCCTTTAGGGCTCCATGTGGGTTTCGTGTGGGCCAACTCACACTTGGGCTGGCCCACACAAAACCCACATTTAATAGATCAGAGTGACACACAGGAGCTTAATGTGAATTTGTAGTCTGCCATACGTTGTTGTGTGAATAATAATGAATAATAGGGGCGTTACGATTCATCTACTACATCAATGTATCAGTTTATATTCATAAACAAAAACAACAACACAGTAGGTGGATTCTGATTAGGTGCATGGCAGTTTGGTGCTGCTTTAATCTTTCTTATTCTACAATATTGTGCTGGGGTGGGAGCACAACAAAGGCAGAATTCCAGCTCGGTGGTAGGAATGAGGCTGGACCCTCTTGTGACAGTGGCAGAGAGAAAAACTCTTGACAAACTGCTGAGCATCCTGGACAATGCCAGCCACCGTCTGCGCACTGTCATCAGCAGCCAGAGGAGCCACAGAAGCCTCAGCAACAGGCTCACAACTCACAGAAATGTGCAATAACCACAACAAAAACTCAAAAAAACATGTGCAATAAAACCTTGGGCAATATGGGGAAACTGTAGGTGTGTGTGTATACACGTATACATGTATATGTATATGTGTGTATGTATGTATGTGTATATATATATATATATATACATATGTGTATAAATGTGTATGTATGTGTATATGTATGTATACATATACTGTATAATAAATAGCATAGTTCATTTTTATCTTATTTTTTATTTTATCCTATATTTTATTCTATATTGTATGGTGTTTGGTACCTGGGGTGTTTCTCTTTCCGGTCTCCTGTAAAGTGTGACTCTAATTTAAACAGTGCTGTGTGTGGATGTTGGAGCTTTTAATTTCCCAGAGGGAACCTACCAAAGGGATTAATAAAGTCATCTGTCTGTCAATATCAATAAAGAGGAAACTGAACAACTTATCATATGATAACTTGGCTCTTGGGCCATAACAAACATGGGAAAGAACCCATATCAATGGTTTAACAAACATGATTTACTGAATAAACACAAATGAATTAATTGTCAAACTAAACATTGACAAAGCAAAGGCTTTGAAAATCATTGGAAACAGAAGTACAAATTGGTAGGTGTAAAAAGACAGTATTTAAAGACAACAATAACAAACTAGTAACACACTACCACCTAGTCCACCAAGGTGACTAAGTGACAGAGCAGTTTGTGTTCTTCTTTTCAAATGTGTTCCCATTTCCTCCAACAACACAACCTAAAAAAGAAAATCTTCCAGTCTGTTACAAAACACATGTAACCACATACTGTAAAGGCAAATTCACAAACCACTGATTACATATTTATAGTCCAACAAGTTTTTGATAAAACCTCTCAGAGCAAATAGATTATCTTTTATTGAGTGTGTTAAACCTGGTTATGATTGAGTCTTTGTTTTTATTCAAAAACCTATTCACTATGTGAACCACTAAATACGATCCTGAATTGAAGAATTTGAATAATTACTTTTAAAATTTGAATTTGAAAAATATAAAATGAAACTGAATATATTTGTTTGAAAATGTATTGAAATAAATTTGAAACTATTTAATTTGGATGAAAGAAATTCGGGCCACACGGTTGCCTTTGCAGCAAGAAGACCTGGGTTTGAGCCCCGGTTGGAACAAGGGTCTTTTTTTGCTACATACCTTTGTGACTGCCTAATGGTTATTGTTTACATTGAACAAAAAACTGAGCACCCCCATCACTGTCTGTTGGAACCAGCTGTGGTGCCTTGCTCTCGGTAAGAGAAAATACAAAAGTAAAATCAGTTTTATATATATGTGTATGTAATGTATATATAGGCATGATAGGAGCTGCCGTGAACCAAGAATTGTTGCTGTAAACTGTGAAAATAGAACATTTAATATAAAATGTTTTGATTGATGCCATTTTTACAATGTTATATTATATCTTGACTTATTTATAATGTCTTTTAAAATGTTGATTCACCTAAACTCTTTATTTCTCCTATGTATATGTATATATATATATATATACATACATATATATATATATATATACATACTGTATACCTACAAAGATACACTGTGGGTACTTTTAAGAACAATTTTATTTTTTTATTTGACATCATCAAACCTAGAGGTAATAATAGTATATAATATAATATACAATAATATAATAATTATTATTGTCAGAGAACTCAGGGATTGTATACATTACTGTCCATGAAAATAATGACAAAAGATGAAATTTAAACAAAGAACAATTCCATCTTCATATAATGATCATAAAATTGTAATGTCTGGAAAACACTGGACCCAAGAGCACGATTCAGTGTCCAAAAAAAGGTTTTTATTTAAAGCAAAAACCTTAGCAGCAAACAAAGGTGAAAACTAAACTGAGGGAGGGAGGTCCAGAAAAACCTCTGGCATAAGTAAAAGGCAAAAGTCTTAGGCAGAGCACGAGAGCAGGGCATGTGGCACGACGATCTGACAGAGGGTGAATGAGAATGGGTTGTATTTGTAAGGGAGGCTGATGAGGATAATGAGGGCCAGGTGTGGAAGTGGGCGGGGAGACTCAGGTGAGTTGAATGAGGTGATTGCAGGGCCAACGTGAGTGACAAGATCTGCAATGACAAGAGAATTAGTGAGGGCAGATCAACACAGGAAAAATAAACAAAAACAGTCCTTAAGCAGATGACCCTGTGACACCATCTTCATATAATGATCATAAAATATTAAAATAAAGTCAGGCCAGAAAATCACATGATCTAATTATTATAATTACAACAACAAAAGTATTTGCACAACATGTTTATCTTGAACTCTAATGTGTTTATCTTATTTATCAGTAACTTTATTAACTGATAGTGATGACAAGACAAGCAGCCTCCTTGGTGAAGATTGTAAAACAAAACCCCCCATCGTCGTTCATTTATTTACTTTTCCCATAAAGTTTTCATATTGTTTTGATATTGTTCGGTGTTTAGCGTTTCCTTGCTAGCGCTGTTCCAGAAAAATCTCATGGCCGCGCTTCGGTGTGCTCGTACACAGTTGTGAGCCACAGACTGTAATAACTCGTAGGCTAGCAACAGCATATGGCTGAAAATCATAGCCCATAATACCACTGAACACTTTCGGCTGAAAGTGTTCAGTGGAAAGTAAGCGGAAAAAAAGAGATCTGTCAAACATTACTGAACGGTAGGTTTTCTAGTAACAAAGTGGGGAAAACAACGTTTAACTATTTGAAATTATTATACGATCAGCCATACCTACCAAAACATTTGTGTTTCGTTTTGACTGAGAATGAGATATTTCTTAACATTTTTTGGTATAAAACTACTTTTAGCTAGGATTAGCTATATTTCTCTCATGCCCTTAAGTAATCAGTTTATGTATAATTACTATTTTAAACTTGAGTAAGACAATAATTAAAAATATGTGGATCCCACACTGGTTCACTTATGATGCTGTATAAGCACTCTTGCATATTACCTTAACGTTAACGCTAGTTAATAACTAATCGGCTATGTTATAAAATAAAAGTAGACTACAGATGTTAGCATAACAGCTGTGCTAACTGGTTCTGTTAACCTCGGTAGTACGTAACTGATGCATAGTGTGTGTTACCATGAGTAACTGAGTCATAGACAGCCTTTAATGATGATAAATTGAAGACAAACGATGATAAAGTCGTCACGGTATGTGTAAAGTGATTCCGGTGTTAGCACCGCTTTACGTTCTCGATAACGCCTACTTTCACTGAAGTGGAAATAACACAACCACGCGTACGGGATAAGGGTTGTTTTACACAGGGTACATTTAGTTTAGGTGTATACAAAAACCCACCTTGTGGTACACGTCGAGCATCACGATGCAATCCCCAGTTCATCTTGTCGAGATGTTCTCTCGTCCGGTTCCAGAATTCAACAAAAACAAAGCCCAGACCACAGCTGTAGTTCAGCCAGTCAAAACCAGTTTGTTGTTTCCCCTATCTGTGCACTAGCTGGGGTCATGGCTGTAGTACATACTGCCATGGATGTATTATAAGAACTGGATAGATCATATACCTACCCCCTTTGCCTTGAAGACAATTTTGTCATGGTGGCCACATGTGGTACTACAACAACAAATACTCAAAGAGCAATTTTCCCATTGACCACAACTCTTTTACAATAGTGGTCAATTGTAAAAGTGTCTACAGGGACACCTGGAGACATGGACACAGGCTTTCATAGATCTTTATATTATTTTTATCTGGGAGTAACAGATATCCAGATAGGGTTAGGGTCAAATCAAATTCATGAATTCACAATACTGCCTATGGTCATTTCTAGCTTATGTGTTAGCCTGCAGATATGGATTTAAGTAAAGTGCCTCATTTGAAAACTGAACCTTTAATTAAAAATTGAGATGCTGATGATGGAGATTTAAAGGATGAATAATTAAAAGAAACAGTGGTCTGGGTGTTTTTTCTTCTGCATTCTGAATCATGAAACCCACATAAATTGGAAAACATAAAAACAGTAGCACATTTTACACTTATTTGCACATCTCACGTATGAGTAGCACTTTATAGTTTGTCATATTTGAAGCACCTACTTATTTCCAGCTCCTATTTGTAGCAAAATGTTGAAATGCACTTATTGTAAGTCGTGTTGGATAAAAGCATCTGCTAAATGACATGTAATGCGTGTATAGTCCTCCCTGCCCAATATAGGATGATTTTATTTAATCATTACGTTACATTAGATGTCATTAAGCAGACGCTTTTATCCAAAGCAACTTACAAGGGAACTGAGTACAACCTGCCAGGGGTGGAGTTGAACTTGCAACCATGAAGTCATTTGCACACAGGGTACCAGTCTAACAGGGTACCAGTCAGCAGGAGCTGCAATTAAAACGTGACTCCGTAACTCAAGAGATTGGGACGAGGGAAGGAGCAGGAGAAGGACAAAATGTCTCCACTGGTATCGTCTGTTTACAGTTTTGCTGGTTTTGCAATTTAATTTATGTTTTTGATGGTTTCAGGATCTTTGTTGTTGTTGCTGTAGATGATTTATTTTTTCATGTTTTCATGTTAATAACGTTCAATAATGTTCAATTAATAAACTAAATCCCACCAGTAAAAGAATAACTTCAATAACAACATGCCCCACACTATGCCCACACCCAGCCCACAGTGGGCTGGCCACTGTGGGCCCCAATATTGTCGTGAAAAGCAGGGCACGTGTGGGTACCACGGCGGTTTTGGGGCCCACAGTGAGCCCACAGTGGGCCCCACAGTTAACGGCCCACAGTGGGCCCGCATGGGCCCCACAGTTGCCAGCCCACAGCGGGCTCGACAAAGAGAACAGAGAACTGATCCAGGACTTTGAGGACCGGTCCCTGTTGAACCGCCTCTAGCTCAATGCGGGGAAAACTAAAGAACTGGTGGGTTTGTGCAGGAGACATCCAGGACATTGAGATGAGGACCTGGACTGGATTGATCTGGTCTGATCTGACCAGTTGCTGCCCTCTACAGGAAGGCTCAGAGCAGATTAAGGTCCTAAAGACCTTCTACGACTCAGTCGTGGCATCAGCTATCTTTTAACTTACATGTTAAAGATGAAACATGTAAAATTTTTACATGTTTCATCTTTGTATATAATGTAAACATCAAGTCCATACGATACATATATATTCAGGAAACTGTATTTAATGTACTATTTGAACTTGTTTAGTGTTTTGTTACAGTGTACTTTTATTATTTATTATCTTTATCTTTATGGGCCACACGGTGGTGTAGTGGTTAGCACTCTCGCCTTGCAGCGAGAAGACCCGGGTTCGAGCCCCGGTTGGAACAAGGGCCTTTCTGCATGGAGTTTGCATGTTCTCCCCGTGTGTGCGTGGGTTCTCTCCGGGTACTCCGGCTTCCTCCCACAGTCCAAAAACATGCAATGTGGGGATAGGTAAATTGGACACTCCAAATTGACCATAGGAGTGAGTGTGAGAGTGAATGGTTGTTTGTCTCTATCTGTGTGTGGCCCTGCGATGGACTGGCGAACTGTCCAGGGTGTACCCCGCCTATCGCCCGATGTAGCTGAGATTGGCACAGCACCCCCCGCGACCCTCTGGTTGAGGATAAAGCGGTAGATGATGATGATCTTTATCTTTACTTTCTTTGCTGCTGTAACAAACCGCAGGACTGCAGTGTGTCTAGCGCCGCCCTGTAGGTGCTCAGTGGAATCAGACTGATGAAGCTCCAGCAGGTCACAGGTCAAACACAATTTATCACCTGTCTATGGACTCACCTGCAGGGACCTGAGGGCAGAGAAGAGGGCGGGGACCGGAGCAGCTCTGCGTGCGTCCACCAGCACCGTCAGCCCCAACGCTCGCACTTCCTCCCTGTTCCACACAGGAATTGATGTCAGAGGAAGAACAGCTGCACTGTCACCTGTGAACTATGTGATGCTTCATACCTGAGGGTGGAGCTGTAGTAGAGCAGGAGGTGGAGCAGCTCCGCCCCCTCACACTCAGAGTTGGACCACACAGAGCTCCAGGTGTTGACCGTCACCAGAGCCCGCCCATTTCTGTCAGTGGTTCCTGCAGAGACACAGACCAGCTCAGTCTAATCTGAGTCCAAACAGGGATTAAAGTTAGACCTGGTTTGGATTAAACTTCTCACCAGGCAGACAGAGGGCGCCAGAGCTCAGCAGCACGCCATAGAAGCTGGACTGGGAGGACTGGAGACACTGAGACAACTGTGAGGACTGGAGACACTGAGACAACTGTGAGGACTGGAGACACTGGGACAACTGGGAAAGGGACTTTGAGACAGAGGCAGCAGCTGATTGGTGGAGCAGTTGTTGTTGTTGTGTTGGCCTGTTGAACACTCTGAGATGTGATTGGTCACCAGGAGAAACAGTGGTGAGACCTGTGAAGAGACAACACACACATACACACACACACAGTGACTGACCTTTAACACACACACACACACAGTGGCTGACCTGTAACACACACACACACGCAAACTAATCGGCCAGTCAGGAAGAGGAGGAAACGAGACGGATGTTTGTACCTTCAATCTGAAGATCTGCTCCTCCTTCTCCAACTAACTCGTCAGAGCTTTGCTCCTTCTGCTCCTCCTCTTCTTCACAGCTGTGCTCCTTCTGCTCCTCCTCTTCTTCACAGCTGTGCTCCTTCTGCTGCTCCACACACACTTCAGTCTTCAGTTGTGATGAGGAGACGCTCACTGCTCTGATTGATTCTTCAAGTTCTAAGAGAGGAGGTGGTAGAAGCTTTTCACAATAAGAGTCCTGAGAGGGTTTTATAGTATTTTCACAATAAGAGTCCTGAGTGGGTTTTATAGTATTTTCACAATAAGAGTCCTGAGTGGGTTTTATAGTATTTTCACAATAAGAGTCCTGAGTGGGTTTTATAGTATTTTCACAATAAGAGTGCTCAGCAGTGTTGATACATTTTCCTCTCTCTTCTTCATCTTCTTTTCCTTTCACCACTTGCTTCTTCTTCCTCTCTTGACTGACTTGACCTTCCTCTTCACTCTTCACCTCCTCCTCCTCCCTCTCTACAACCTCATAACCCGACACATGTTCCTCCTCCTCGTTCAGCCCTCCCTCTTCCTCTCTCAGTGCCACAACTTCAGTCCGTGATGTTTGTTCCTGTGAGGAGGTTCCTGTGACTTCAGGAGGAGCAAAATAGGAGGAGGAGGAGGTGCGGATACAGGAGTCTTGGGTGATCATTTCCTCCATGACCTCACAGAGCCTGGAGAGGTGAGTGTGTGTGTTGTCAGATGTGTGTGTGTGTGTCTGTGTGTGTGTGCTGCTCCTGGCTCGGAGTTGTCGGCTGATCTCCTGCGTTGATGAACCTCTCTGTGTTGAGAATGGAGGCAGCGTCAGCTCCTTCTGCTCCGTGAACTCTGTCAGCTCCATCAGCTCCTTCAGCTCTGTCAGCTCCGTCAGCTCCTTCAGCTCCTTCTGCTCCGTCAGCTCTGTCAGCTCCGTCAGCTCCACGTACTCCCCCTCCGAGTCCTCAGCCTCACTACTCATTTCTGATTGGTTGGCTTTTGTGGCGAGGTGGGGCTTAACATCCTCCCGTCTCCAGGAGTGAACGTCTTTATTCTGATCATGTGACTCCTTCTGGTCCAAGGTGGCAGTGTGGGACTGGGAGCAGCTGAGCAGCCGTGGGTAGACCACGTCCTCCCAGGGAACCCTGAAGATGTGGTGGTTGGCGGCGAGGACGCATAGTCGCAGCGTGGACACGCCGCGCAGCTCCCTCTCCCTGTTCACCGAGTCCAGCCAGGCCATGCTAAAGAGAGAGCGCAGCGCTACCTCGGCCACCTCCTGCTGCTCCACATGACCGCCACCCTCTGACATGCTGCACAGGAGCAGGCAGGGTGACGAGGACACGCTGCTCCTGCAGGAGGCGCTGTGGACTCCAAGAGGTGGAGACACCAACAGGTAGAAGTCACCTGGTAGAAGAAGACGCTGGTCCACAGGACAGAGATGGACGACTAACTTCTCCTGAATGCACAGAGGCCAACCTTCATCACAGGACTGCACCTGAGGAAAAGGAGGAGTCACAGCTGTCAGAGGGAGGGGTTAGATTGTTCAGAGGGAGGAGTCACAGGAAGCTTCTGCTTCTCAGATGAATGTGTCTTTGTCTTACTGGTGTCTTCACAGTTTATTCCATTATTTCCACATAAGTTCTTTAAAATGCTTCAAACTGACATAGAACTTAGATTTATTTATATTTTTATTCACACACTGTTATTGTGTTAGAAAAAGATCTTTCTTTGCTAAATAAGCAGAAACAGGTTAAAGGTGCATTACTGCCACCTGGAGGCTCCTGCCGCTACTACACAGATAATCCTGGGACAGGGTCCATCACTGTGACCCTGAGACCAGGGACAAAGCTACTCACACGGTGCTGCTGCAGCGCCTCCAACAGGAACTTGGCAGGTAACAGGAAGTGCAGGAGACAGCGGACGCCGTCTCCTCTGTAGCAGCTGTCCACCACACTGAGGACCTGACAGAGGACAGTTGCTGATGTGGCCTGGAAGGGCGGGTAGAGTGAGGACAGAACCTTTTGGATACATCTGTCCACAGATTCAGAGTCCTGCAGAAAGGACGAACATATAAGACCTGAGACACACAACTACAACACGTTCAGAACAACACGTTTACAACTACAACACGTTCACTACTACAACACGTTCAGAACAACACGTTCACTACTACAACATGTTCACTACTACAACACGTTCACTACTACAACACGTTCACTGCTACAACACGTTCAGAACAACACGTTCACTACTACAACACGTTCACTACTACAACACGTTCACTGCTACAACACGTTCACTGCTACAAGACGTTCACTACTACAACACGTTCAGAACAACAGGTTCAATACTACAACACTTTCACTACTACAACAGGTTCAGAACAACACGTTCACTACTACAACACGTTCAGAACAACACATTCACTACTACAACACGTTCAGAACAACACGTTCACAACTACACGTTCACAACTACAACACGTTCACTATTACAACACGTTCAGAACAACACCTTCACTACTACAAGTTCAGAACAACACGTTTACATCTAAAACACGTTCAGAACAACACATTTACAACTACAACACGTTCAGAACAACACGTTTACAACTACAACATGTTCAGAACAACACATTTACAACTACAACACATTCAGAACAACACGTTCACTACTACAACACGTTCAGAACAACACGTTCACTACTACAACAGGTTCAGAACAACACGTTCACTACTACAACACGTTCACTGCTACAGCACGTTCAGAACAAGACGTTCACTACTACAACACGTTCAGAACAAGACGTTCACTACTACACGTTCACTACTACAACAGGTTCACTACTACAACACGTTCAGAACAACACGTTCACAACTACAACACGTTCACTATTACAACACGTTCAGAACAACACGTTTAAATCTACAACACGTTCAGAACAACACATTTACAACTACAACACGTTCAGAACAACATGTTTACAACTACAACACGTTCAGAACAACACATTTACAACTACAACATGTTCAGAACAACACGCTCACTACTACAACACGTTCAGAACAACACGTTCAGAACAACACGTTCAGAACAACATGTTTACAACTACAACACGTTCAGAACAACACATTTACAACTACAACATGTTCAGAACAACACGCTCACTACTACAACACGTTCAGAACAACACGTTCAGAACAACACGTTTACAACTACAACACGTTCAGAACAACACATTTACAACTACAACACGTTCAGAACAACACGTTCACTACTACAACACGTTCAGAACAACACGTTCAGAACAACACGTTCAGTACAACAGGTTCAGAACAACACGTTCACTACTACAACACGTTCAGAACAACATGTTGACTACTAAAACCCGTTCACTACTACAACAGGTTCACTACTACAACACGTTCAGAACAACACGTTCACTACTACAACACGTTTACTACTACAACATGTTCAGAACAACACGTTCACTACTACAACAGGTTCAGAACAACACGTTCACTACTACAACAGGTTCAGAACAACACGTTCACTACTACAACACGTTCACTACTACAACACGTTCAGAACAACATGTTCACTACTAAAACACGTTCACTACTACAACAGGTTCACTACTACAACACGTTCACTACTACAACACGTTCAGAACACCTTCACTACTACAACACGTTCAGAACAACACGTTCAGAACAACACGTTTACAACTACAACACGTTCAGAACAACACGTTTACAACTACAACACGTTCAGAACAACACATTTACAACTACAACACGTTCAGAACAACACGTTCACTACTACAACACGTTCAGAACAACACGTTCAGAACAACATGTTTACAACTACAACACGTTCAGAACAACACATTTACAACTACAACACGTTCAGAAGAACACGCTCACTACTACAACACGTTCAGAACAACACGTTCAGAACAACACGTTTACAACTACAACACGTTCAGAACAACACATTTACAACTACAACACGTTCAGAACAACACGTTCACTACTACAACACGTTCAGAACAACACGTTCAGAACAACACGTTCAGTACAACAGGTTCAGAACAACACGTTCACTACTACAACACGTTCAGAACAACATGTTGACTACTAAAACCCGTTCACTACTACAACAGGTTCACTACTACAACACGTTCAGAACAACACGTTCACTACTACAACACGTTTACTACTACAACACGTTCAGAACAACACGTTCACTACTACAACAGGTTCAGAACAACACGTTCACTACTACAACACGTTCACTACTACAACACGTTCACTACTACAACAGGTTCAGAACAACACGTTCACTACTACAACACGTTCACTACTACAACACGTTCAGAACAACATGTTCACTACTAAAACATGTTCACTACTACAACACGTTCACTACTACAACACGTTCAGAACACCTTCACTACTACAACACGTTCAGAACAACACGTTCAGAACAACACGTTTACAACTACAACACGTTCAGAACAACACATTTACAACTACAACACGTTCAGAATAACACGTTCAGAACAACACGTTCACTACTACAACACGTTCAGAACAACACGTTCACTACTACAACACGTTCACTACTACAACACGTTCACTACTACAACAGGTTCACAACTACAACAGGTTCACTACTACAACACGTTCACTACTACAACACGTTCAGAACAACACGTTCACTACTACAACACGTTCACTACTACAACACGTTCACAACTACAACAGGTTCACTACTACAACACAGGGACAAATTGCTTTTTTCTTCTCCTTCACTCTTTTTTTTATTCGTCTTTTCACGCTGTCATTTCCAGGTAGAGCTCATTGAGGACAGTATCCTGTGTGTGACCTTATCTGATCAGTGAGTGAGTGAGTGATTGAGGGACAGCTCCAGGCTTCCATGTTTCTGGAATGTTTCACATACCGACCCTGTCACAACACGACTCGACACGTGAGTCGTGTGGACCCTGTGGATCAGGAAGAGGATCAGTCTGTGGATCAAGATCAGGATCAGTCTATGGATCAGGAAGAGGAGTGGGAGACCAAAGTTTGATCCCCAACAAAAGTCACTCGTTGTTTTTACTGTTTCTTTGAGTTGTTTTTCAAAGGTAATGTTCAGCTCTGCATGGAAACATGAATAAATAAACAGTTTAATCACAGCTGAGTCACTTCAGCTCACACACATTTGTCTCCACCTCCTCTGGGGTGGAGTCTAACCATCCCACACAGACCTGTCACCATATGGAGACAAAGACGTCCACACCTTTGTGTGTGTGTGTGTGCGCAGAGACGTCACATAGGTAAAGTCTGAAAGTTGTTTAATGACACATTCATTCATTCATTCATTCACGTGTGCATAGACACACAGACGTCCTCTCTCAGGACTGAAGACACTGAGGAATCGTTATGAATCATAGAGTCGTCGTTTGAATGTAATCTCTGTGTAAATGTTCATGAGTGAAGTAGGTCAGAGTCTCTCAGAGCGGGAGGCGTTCCATTTAGGTGGCAGAGGTTTTTTTAGCTGAGGCCTCAGGTTTCATTTGAGCAGCAGGACGACGTGTGTGTGTGTGTGTGTGTGTGTGTGTAAGTGAAGTCAGTGTTGATGGAGTTAGGGTCCCTTAAAACAGTTTCTGTCCATCACTGTTTTTCACTGATGTGACAAAAACACTTTCATCAGAAAATAAAAACTAGACCAAAATGTGAGGGCAGGACAAACTGGGGAGAGAACCAATCACAGAGGAGGACACATGAGGACAGCCGTGTTAGGAAGTATGAATTCAATGAGGAAGACAAATTCAACTTTAAGTAAGAAACCTGCACAGTGAAAATAAAAATGTTTATTAAAACACTTCTGTGTTGTCAATTCAAACCTTAATAATAACAACAAATTTAAACATTTAAAAAATACAAACAAATCCATTCGATTTTAGAATTAACACTGTTGTCCATCCACACTACAACTTTTCAAAATAAAACTGAGAACAGAGTTTTCACAGCAACTCCACTAAACTGACACACGATGAGGCTCCGCCTACCACCTGAACATTCCTGCAGCTAACCACCTCTCCCCCCCCCCACCTCCTTTCCCAGCAGCCCCGGGACAAGTCCAGACATCAGTGAGGAAAAGTCTCAACTCGTCTGCTTGTATCTTCAGTCCATGTAAAACACACACACACACACACAAAGTATTGTTTTATCCTCCATCTCCATGACAACCAGGTAAACATCACTACATTAGAAATGAGTGTGGACGTTTACCAAACATCATCATCTTCACCTGTGAACCATCAGAAACAGACACACACACTGCTGCCTCCATCACTGAGTTCAAATGTCTGATTTTGTCACTTCGGCTTTTAAAGTCCTTCAGTTTGGTTTATTTTAGTGACACAAAGTGACCACTCGAGGCAGCAGAGGACCAGCAGCTACAATCACTGGTTATCTCAATGAGGTTTGGTGTGTGTGTGTGTGTGTGTGTGTATGTATGGGAGAGTGAGTGGTTTGTAGATGTTTGTGTAACAGTGAGATAAAGACGGGATCATGTGACGCGGAGATCACAGACTTAGACACACCCAGAAGATGCTTGTACACAGTGCCAAACAAAACACTTCAGACAGGTGAACTTTTACATTGATAAACAAACCACTGTTAGCAACTAGCCACATGCTAAACCACACTCAAACTTTATTAACAAAGCGAGACAGGCAGGCAGGCAGTTCAAGACCATTCACTGAAACACTACACCTAAACTGGCCCCTCCCCCTCCACAGCACACACCATGTGCTACAAAGTGGAGTTGAAGAGAAGCTTCAAATTGTGTGTGTGTGTGTGTGTGTGTGTTCTTACCATGGTGTTATGTCAGCAGATCTGTTTTCCAGTTTAATACCATTTCTCTCTCTCTCTCTCTCTGTGACTGTCTCTCTCTCGTCCTCACAGGTTTGAATGTGCTCTCACTCACAGTTCACTTTCGCACATATTAAGCCCCTCCCACCAGCTGATAGTACACGCCCCTCTGTCTCCCTCTGCTGGCTGCTTCTGTCTCAGCAGGTAAATCTACTGACTCAACTCATTTCAACACTTTAGTACTTTCTCTGTGTCCCTGAACACATCACTGTGTGTCCTCAGAGTGTCCCTGAACACATCACTGTGTGTCCTCAGAGTGTCCCTGAACACATCATTGTGTGTCCTCAATGTGTCCCTGAACACATCACTGTGTGTCCTCAGAGTGTCCCTGAACACATCACTGTGTGTCCTCAGAGTGTCCCTGAACACATCACTGTGTGTCCTCAGTGTGTCCCTGAACTGTCTCTGGCCATTGAAATGTTCACACTATCTTCCTGCCTTTTACACCTGAGAGACAAATTCATCAGCTGCTGATGGCGTTTGGTCACATGATCACATGAATCAGTGGTTCCCTTTACATCTGACATTAAAATGATCAGAGTCCTGATATAAACACGGGTGTGAACACAGATGTGAACACGAGTGTGAACACGATCACAGTCAACTCAACAGTCAATGTGATTTGATTCATATGAACTTTAATGCACTGCTTCTGTCAGTCGGCAGGTGGTGCTGTACACTTAGGAGTGGACTCCTTTAAAGCATAGTTTCTACATGTGACATCCAGTAAAATCAATATGAGGCAGCATTTGTCTGATCATCACTAACAACCTACAAAGAAGAAGCAGCAACAGTAACAACAGTAACAACAATAACAACAACACTAACAACAGTAACAATAATAACAATAACAATAACAACGGTAACAACAATAACAACAAAAATAACAGTAACAACAGTAATAACAACAACAACAACAATAATAACAACAGTAACAACAATAATAACAGTAACAACAACAACAGTAACAACAATAACAACAGTAACAACAACAACACTAACAACAGTAACAATAATAACAATAACAATAACAACGGTAACAACAATAACAACAAAAATAACAGTAACAACAACAATAACAACAGTAATAACAGCAACAACAACAACAATAATAACAACAGTAACAACAATAATAACAGTAACAACAACAACAGTAACAACAATAACAACAGTAACAACAACAACAATAATAACAACAATACCAACAGTAACAACAATAATAACAGTAATAACAACAGTAACAACAATAACAACAGTAACAACAATAACAATAATAAAAACAATAACATTAGTAACAACAGTAACAACAATAGGAACTATAATTTTAACAGCAAATACAAATACAGGAAGTGACAAACATGATGACATCACACTGACACTTGACAATAACGTGTCATTTGCCTGAGGCGTGAAGATGAGTCAACGCACACCAGCTCAGCTCACTGTCACAGAGAGGAGGAGTTGGTTCAGAGAAGAGGACACGTCCCTCAGTGAGTATAAGTCATCAAACTGTGTAGAGTTTTATAACATAAAGAATCTGGAACATGGATGATTAACCTCAGGATTAAACCCAGGAACATGGATGATTACATTCAGGATTAAACAAAGGAACATGGATAATTCACCCCAGGATTAAACAAAGGAACATGGATGATTCACCCCAGGATTAAACAAAGGAACATGGATAATTCACCCCAGGATTAAACAAAGGAACATGGATAATTCACCCCAGGATTAAACAAAGGAACATGGATGATTAACCTCAGGATTAAACCCAGGAACATGGATGATTACATTCAGGATTAAACAAAGGAACATGGATAATTCACCCCAGGATTAAACAAAGGAACATGGATGATTCACCCCAGGATTAAACACAGAAACATGGATGATTAACTTCAGAATTAAACCCAGGAACATGGATGATGGTCTCTGGCTCTCGCCTGGGTTCTACAGCTGAGTGGGACCTCGGCTGTGTGATTCATTGCTGCCAGTGGAGGGCGTTGTCACCAGACTCCTCAGGTAGACTGACGGTTTCCTCCTCTTCCCTGAGCTGGGGGCGGAGCCTGGAGGAGGTGGCGGTTTCGTCGGGGAGGTGGGAGGTGCCAGAAGAGGCTGAAGCTCAGCCTCTTCTTCCTTCTCTTGCTCCTCCTCCATCTCCTCCTCTTTCTTCTTCTCTGGGAAACAGAGGGAGCTCTGAACCACCTGTGATCCGATGGAAGAGGTGCAGCCTCCTACGCTGCCCGGCGGTGAGTAGGAAACTGGGCGTGGTACTCCCAGTCTTGAGAGGGCGGACACCCGAGGGTGGACGGGCTCTGTGTGGGCGGGAGGAGAAGAGACGCTCTCCAGAGAGGAGATGCTCTGGTTCCAGGCCTGCTGCAGGTCCACAGGGATGATCTTTGTGGCCTCAACAGACACGCAAGGCGGTGGTGAGCTCACGCTGCCCTTCCACGGTAAGAGACTGCCCCCAGTGGTAAGTGAAGGGGGAGCAGCTGTCGGACTGTGACTGTCCCCCACAGCAGGTGGTACTGAGGGAAGAGACAGTTAGAACAGTATCAATCAATCGATCAAATCCCTGCAGCCTGTCAATACCTGACTTTGGTCGTGGTTTCGGTGTTTCAGTTTTGCGAGCTACGAAGGTAATCCCGACATCTTCCTCCTTCTCTGCATCTGAGTGTTCATCTTTCTCCTCGTCTGACTCCACGGAAACAAACACTTGATCTGAACACAGGTCAACTCAACATGTCACTCATGACTAGCTGCAAAAAATTCCTATTGTGTTTTACACTATATGGCAATAAACCTATCCTTGATCCTTGATGTCAACTCAATAGGTCTAAGGGTCAACTCAACAGGTCAAAAGGTCAACTCAACAGGTCAACTCAACAGGTCAACAGGTCACCTCAACAGGTCAACTCAACATGTCAACAGGTCAAGTCAAAATGGTCAACAGGTCAACTCAACAGGTCAACTGAAAAGGTCAACAGGTCAACTCAACAGGTCAACTCAAAAGGTTAACAGGTCAACTCAACAAGTCAACTCAACAGGTCAACAGGTCACCTCAACAGGTCAACTCAACATGTCAATAGGTCAACTCAAATGGGTCAACAGGTCAACTCAATATGTCAACAGGTCAACTCAACAGGTCAACTCAACAGGTCAACAGGTCAACTCAATATGTCAACTCAAAAGGGTCAACAGGTCTCAACAGGTCAACTGAACAGGTCAACTGAACAGGTCAACTAAACAGGTCAACTCAACAGGCTGATGACATTCAGATGAGGTCATGTGACGTGTCTTACCTGTGTCTTGCCAGCTGACGTTACGTCTGGGTTTGTCTCTGTCCTCTTTGGTGTCGGGTCCTTGACGCTGAGGTCAGAAGAATAAACGGTTCACGTTTGTCATCATGACAACGACAGAAAGACACATTTAAAAATGAGTTTGGTCCTGTTTTATGACGAGCAAGTGGTAACCATGGTGACATTGTGTAGTGGGCGTGTCTCACCTTCTTGAGACTTCGCTCCTTCTTGTGTCTTTTGTAACGAGTGGACTTGAAAGTCTCCATTCGACTCTTCATGTTCCTCTGGAAAACCTCACGGTCCTGACGCTCCTTCTCCCCCAGAGACATGAAGTGACGACTGTAGTGGGATTGATACTGGACGCAGAAGAGACGCAGAGGAGACGCAGAAGAGATGCAGAAGAGACACAGAGGAGACGCAGAGGAGACGCAGAAAAGACGCAGAAGAGACACAGAGGAGACGCAACAACAGGAGAGAGGAGAGACATTAAACAGACCTCTAAAAGTGCGTACTATGTGCATGTGTGTGTGCGTGTGTGAGTTTGTGCGTGTGTTACCCGTCTCCTGGGTTTGTAGAGATTCTCTGCGAGGACGTGATGAGTCTCTGTGTCTTCCTCTACTTTGGCTCCGGGGACATTATCGATCACCTGCAGATCCAGACACACACCACTGCCGTTCTCACGCCTAACACGTCAACAACACGTTAACAACACATCAACACGTTAACAACACGTCAACAACACGTCAACATCACATTAACAACACGTCAACAACATATCAACATCACGTCAACAACACGTCAACATCACATCAACAACACGTCAACATCACATCAACATCACGTCAACAACACGTCAACATCACGTCAAAATGACATCAAAATCACGTCAACATCACATCAACAACACGTCAACAACACGTCATGTCATGTGACTCACAGGTAGTTGGTGACGTTGGTGAACTCAGGGAAAGAAGCTCTGCTCGCCATCGAAGGAAGAGAGAGGCGAGCTGAGGTCAGGACGTTTCCACCCTACACACACACACACACACACACACACTTTTTGAACTTCTGAAACTAATGATTATAAGGTGACTGAACATGAACACAACTGCTGATGGACTGAACCATTCCTGTCTCACCTGCTGATGGACTGAACCATTCCCGTCTCACCTGCTGATGGACTAAACCATTCCTGTCTCACCTGCTGATGGAATGAACCATTCCTGTCTCACCTGCTGATGGACTGAACCACTGGTGTGTCTCACCTGCTTATGGACTGAACCACTGGTGTTTCTCACCTGGTCAATGACACTGATGGCATCTCTGATGTTGATCTTCTGATAGGCCTCCCACAGTTCACTCTTCCTGTACACAGACTTTCTGAGCAGCAGTTTACTCAGGTAGTTCTTATCAAACTGCTCCCACCTGAACACACACACACACACACACAGGTGATGTTAGCATCATGTCATCATGTCCATGATGACATCATCAGCAGACTCACTTGTCTCTCCAGTGGTGGTAACCCTGCAGTCCTGCGATGTCTTCTACTGCTGTGAGGATGTGGTCAAAGGCCTGACCCCACACACACACACACACACACACACAAAGTTACCATGACCTTCTCATGACCTCAGATCATAGTTTAGTCTCTCTGTTTGATAATATGGATTATAAATCATATGGATTATAAATTCAACAGTGCTGTGACCTATTCTCTTCATCATCTACTATACACACAACATACTCCTCCACTGAGGAGGAGGAGGAGGAGGAGCCCTCACCCTCTCATGGATCTCCTCATTGATGGTTGGCTTCCTGCTCGAGGAACGAGGAACCTTCAGCCACTTCACAAGAGGTTTGATTGTCAGACCCTGACGAGGAAATGAACCAATCAGAGAACACAATGACGCTGACATGACACTTTCACACACAATCACTGATCTAAATCTTTAAATCCTATACTTTATTAATCCCCTTGGGGAAATGATTTCTCTGCATTTGACCCATCCTAGAACTAGGAGCAGTTCCCTTTCCACTTTCCATGATGATGCTGATGATGGGCAGTAACGCGATACTGTAATCTGATGACTTTTCTAAAGTAACAAGTAAAGTAAGGGATTACAATTGCGAAAACAGTAATTAAATCTTTTACGAGCTGCGTTACTAAAAGGTGATTTTGTCTCACGACAATCACACATCATATATATTTACAGTATATATCAGTAAAAAGGCCCTGACAAGCTTCCACATAAGCATAGGCGTCAGCTACGCGGGGAACACGTCCACGGCACTATTTATGATCAACAGTTTTGTCCTCACCACTTCTAAAAAATGTTATAAATTTATCATTAACACTCGAACTACCGTAAATGATGTACCTCTTCGGTGTAGGTCTTCCTCTTGAAATAATTTCCTTCTTTTCGCCAAATGATCGCCGTGAAAAGTGCACACGAATGAGATCAGAAACATGATAGATCTGTGGTGTTAATGCAGTGGTCATAGCTTACTTCAAAACCCGCCAAATTTATACATATGTACAGTATATATATATATATACTGTATATATGTATATATGTATATAATTTACATATATAAATGAATATATTCATTTATATATACATATAAATGTATATATGTATTTATATATAAATACACACATATATACATATACATATATGTGTGTATATACATAAATACATTTATATACAGTATATACACATTCATATATATAAATATACATATACCTTTATATATATATATATATATAAATAAAATTATATATACTATATATATACTTTATACATATATATATACACATATGTACATATATATATATATATGTATACATATATATATATATATATATATATACGTATATATATAGAAGGCGTGGCTCTCACCTGGAACATCACCGTGAAGAAGACCACCACAATGGTTGTTGCCACAAAGTAATCTTTGGCTTTGACCTGCTCGCCATCCAGCAGCACCACCAGAGCAAATGCCACCGCCCCCCGCAGACCACCATACGACATCACCACCTGGTCAATCTTGTCCAATGGGATGAGCCGGAAGCGGTTCAGAACCCAGGTCTGACCAATCACACCTGCAGGAGAGAGGTCACTGAAGATCAGTGTGACATGAGCGCCACCTACAGGTGATGATGGTCACATGGTCAGGACTGACCCACAGCTCTGAAGACAAAGATGAAGACGAGGGTGCAGGACACCAGGCCCGTGTCCCACGCCCACTTGGACTTGTCGACGGCGGAGATGCCGAGGAAGATGAAGATGATGGTTTCTGCGATGCTCGCCAGCGTCTTCATCGTGTACTTCACCGTCGTCCGAGACTTCTGCGAAATGTTGGCCTCCACGTATTTGTTGGCTCCGATGCCACAGAAGGTCATTCTGAGCAGAGAGAGGAAACAGAAAAACAAAGTGAAAGAATACAAAGTGTTTCCTGTTTGTTATTTACACAAATTAATGTAAACAACAACAAAAGTTCCTGCTCAAAAATAAACACACACTATGTCATTTCTGCCAATAAAACAATAACTTTAAAGAGTTGTTTAAACCACAGGTCAACCAGAGGTCAACCACAGGTCAACATTTCCTGCATCACTGTCTTTAAAAGACAAAGAAAATAAAACATTTGTCTCATTGTTTTCAGTTTTTATGCAGAAATGTTACATATTGTATCTTTAAATGAAAATAATGGAGGCTTTGTGTTACTGTCTATACTTGCCCTTCATCATATATTGTTGCCCTGCAGCTGTGTATACAACGATCACAGCTTTGCTAGCACTGCTCAACAGTTGTATCACAGTAACAGCTTTGAAATGAATGGCACTGTATGAATACATGAATGAAATGCATGTATTCATACACTGATCCTCCAGTCCAAATACTGCTTTGATACCTGGCCTGAACCATACGGGGAAATAATGAACCATTTATAATAATAATTAATAATATCTGCAAGTTTTTTTCAGGAAAAAAGTATCTACAGATACTAAAATTTGAAGTTCTGAAGAAACATGATATTCTCGAGGAATAAATCTGAGCCAGCCTCATGTGGGCGGTTTCCCTTTTTTATCCAATCCTTCATGAGAGCGCTCTGCTGAGTACGGAGGTTTGAATATAGAGTAGAATGACGAGAACGGGGAGGAATGTCTACTCAATGTACACAACGTTCAGTTAACGTGAGACACAATGTTACACAATTTAAAACCACACTCATACTGGAAAAGCATTTTTCATTGTTTTTCTGAGGCTTTTGGAAAAAGTCTGCTACACCACCTGCTTGTAACGTGTTTTACCTTCTACCAACAAGTATGAAAAGAAAGCTATCCAATTTGGGATGGTGACTGAATTTACATAATTGTAAAATGGACTTTGTGCTGACATATGATGAGTGACGTGACGAGAGAAAAACCAACACACATCCTGAGAGATTGAGGCTTTGCAACCAAGACTGATAAAAGATGGGACCCTGTGCTGAGCTACCTTAAGACTTAATATGTATTATTCTTTCACTGAGGGTTACTTGGCTTTATTATCTACCTGTGACCACGGACTGATACCATCATGTTCTGAATGTTAGCTGCTTTTTTTCTTCTTCTTTCCTTTTTTGTTTATCTGTCTTTTGAAAAATAATAAACATATTTCAAAAAAAGAAGATCGACATCACTTTGTGTAGTGACACATGACTTCCTGTCTCCACCTGAACAAAACCAAATATGATCTGAATGAAAATAGGCATTTAATGAAATTAAATTCATTAATAGAAAAGTATCATTTAAAATGCACCTATAGAGAATTTAATCAAATCATCATCATCATCTACCGCTTTATCCTCCACCAGAGGGTCGCGGGGGGGTGCTGTGCCAATCTCAGCTACATCGGGCGATAGGCGGGGTCACACCCTGGACAGTTCGCCAGTCCATCGCAGGGCCACACACACACACACAGATAGAGACAAACAACCATTCACTCTCACACTCACTCCTATGGTCAATTTAGAGTGTTCAATTTACCTAATCCCCACATTGCATGTTTTTGGACTGTGGGAGGAAGCCGGAGAACCCGGAGAGAACCCACGCACACACGGGGAGAACATGCAAACTCCATGCAGAAAGGCCCTTGTTCCAACCGGGGCTCGAACCTGGGTCTTCTTCAAATAATGCTAATTATAAATAATAACAGTGAAATTATGTCTAAGCCGCTCTTTAAGAAGCTGTAGATGTTAGTGAGTCAGAATAAATGATGACTTTTCTCTGCCTAACAATAGTTTTAAGATAAATCATCACCAGAAAAACACCTGCACTGATCCACAACATTTATCTGGGACAAAAGTTCTGCTGACGTTAGGGTGAAGAGAAGAAGACAAAAATAACACTGTAACTCAGTGTAACACTGGTGTGTCGCACTGTAACTCAGTGTAACTCAGTGTAACACTGGTGTGTCGCACTGTAACTCAGTGTAACTCAGTGTAACTCAGTGTAACACTGGTGTGTCGCACTGTAACTCAGTGTAACACTGGTGTGTCGCACTGTAACTCAGTGTAACTCAGTGTAACACTGGTGTGTCGCACTGTAACTCAGTGTAACTCAGTGCAACACTGGTGTGTCGCACTGTAACTCAGTGTAACTCAGTGTAACTCAGTGCAACACTGGTGTGTCGCACTGTAACTCAGTGTAACTCAGTGCAACACTGGTGTGTCGCAGTGTAACTCAGTGTAACTCAGTGCAACACTGGTGTGTCGCACTGTAACTCAGTGTAACTCAGTGTAACTCAGTGTAACACTGGTGTGTCGCACTGTAACTCAGTGTAACTCAGTGTAACACTGGTGTGTCGCACTGTAACTCACTGTAACTCAGTGTAACTCAGTGCAACACTGGTGTGTCGCACTGTAACTCAGTGTAACTCAGTGTAACACTGGTGTGTCGCACTGTAACTCACTGTAACTCAGTGTAACTCAGTGCAACACTGGTGTGTCGCACTGTAACTCACTGTAACTCAGTGTAACTCAGTGCAACACTGGTGTGTCGCACTGTAACTCAGTGTAACACTGGTGTGTCACACTGTAACTCAGTGTAACTCAGTGTAACACTGGTGTGTCGCACTGTAACTCACTGTAACTCAGTGTAACTCAGTGCAACACTGGTGTGTCGCACTGTAACTCAGTGTAACTCAGTGTAACACTGGTGTGTCGCACTGTAACTCAGTGTAACTCAGTGTAACACTGGTGGGTCGCTGTGTAACTCACTGTAACTCAGTGTCATGTTATTAAAGTCATGTGATGAATCTGGTTTTGTTTCTTGTTGTGTTCAGGTGAAATTAGTTTTTAGTGGAGTTCCTTTGCATGTTCACTTTGGACTCTGCCCACCACCGTGTTGTCTGTTGCCCGTCCTGGTCACATGGTTGGTTTGACTTACGACAAAATGGCGGACAGCGAGAAGAGCTCGGCGGTCAGGTACGCCAGGTAGACGAGCAGGAAGACGAAGAGTGGCTCGATGATACGGACCTTCTTAGTGAAGCGAGTGATGAAGCCCAGGATGACGGCGAAGACCACACCCACCAGAGTCCCACCGATGCTGACGATGAAGAAGGAGGCTGAGAGGGGGAGGAGCATGGTGAGAACCTGAGGTGTCAATCACAGCCATGAGGATCACAAGTCTCTGAAGACTCACCCACGCCTTTGAAGTAGTCTGCTGTCTCCACGTTCTCCACCCCTACCTCCACAAAGGAAATGTACACTTTATATAAGACCTGCAGAGACACAGAGGGGGGCGGGGTCACTCTGACTCCTCCCTCACAGCAGTTGCGGGGGGGGGGATTCTCATCCTCATTGGTTCAGTGGGTCATCGTCCAACCACTGGGTCAGGGTTTGATCCCCAGCTCCTTTCATGAGTGAGGTGTGAACGTGTGGGTTGTGAGTGAATGAGTGAGGGTTGACCCTCACTCATTCACTCACTCATTGACTGTGTGAGTTGTGAGTGAAGGAGTGAGGTTTGAACGTGTGAGTTGTGAGTGAATGAGTGAGGTTTGAACATGTGAGTTGAGTGAATGAGTGAGGGTTGAACGTGTGAGTTTTGAATGAATGAGTGAGGGTTGAATGTGTGAATGAGTGAGGTTTGAACGTGTGAGTTGTGAGTGAATGAGTGAGGTGTGAACGTGTGGGTTGTGAGTGAATGAGTGAGGGTTGACCGTGTGAGTTGTGAGTGAAGGAGTGAGGTTTGAACGTGTGAGTTGTGAGTGAATGAGTGAGGTTTGAACGTGTGAGTTGTGAGTGAATGAGTGAGGGTTGAACGTGTGACTTGTGAGTGAATCAGTGAGGTTTGAACGTCTCACCACGGTGACGGCGTCGTTCACCAGAGATTCTCCAAACACGATGATGAAGAGCGTGTCGTTGACGTGAACTTCTTCAAACACGGCAAGAACCGCCACCGGGTCAACGGCTGAGATCAGAGCGCCAAACAATAGGAAGTCCATGAGGTCAGCCTCCACACGCTCATCTACACACACACACACAGAGACACAGATTTTTGTACCCTAACGTGTCATGATGACATCACAGCGGACCAACTGACCTGACCTTTGACTTCTGAACCTCAGTGACTGACCTCTGACCTTGAGTGACTGACCTCTGACCATCAGTGACTGACGTATGACCCTCAGTGACTGACCTCTGACCTTGAGTGACTGACCTCTGACCCTCAGTGACTGACCTCTGACCCTCAGTGACTGACCTCTGACCTTGAGTGACTGACCTCTGACACTCAGTGACTGACCAATGACCTTGAATGACTGACCTCTGACCCTCAGTGACTGACCTCTGACCTTGAGTGACTGACCGCTGACCCTCAGTGACTGACCTCTGACCTTAAGTGACTGACCTCTGACCTTGAGTGACTGACCTCTGACACTCAGTGACTGACTGACCAATGACCTTGAATGACTGACCTATGACCCTCAGTGGCTGACCTCTGACCCTCAGTGGCTGACCTCTGACCCTCAGTGACTGACCTCTGACCTTGACTGACTGGCCTCTGACCTTGAGTGACTGACCGCTGACCCTCAGTGACTGACCTCTGACCTTAAGTGACTGACCTATGACCTGCAGCAGTTTGGCAGCGTACAGACTGAAGCCGCAGCAGAAGGCGTTCCACAGCGTTCCCACCACGGCGTACGTCAGGATGGCGCCCAGGTTGTCAAAGAAGAGGCGGGCCGACATGAAGTAGCCGGCGTCGCCCACGATGGTCGGCAGCAGGAAGAGGAAGAAGAGGGCGGGGTCAAGTTGATACAGTTGCTTCTTATTGGCTACCAACACAACTCCGCCCAGAACCAGACCCAGCAGGATCAGCATGCAACTCTCTGGAACCACGGTGGTGAAGTGCTGAGAGAAATGGAACACTGCCCTCCCACACACACACACAGACAGAGTCACACACACAGAGACAGAGTCACACACACAGAGACAGAGTCACACACAGAGACAGAGTCACACACACAGAGACAGAGTCACACACACAGAGACAGAGACACAAACACACACACACAGTCACACACACACACACAGAGTCACACACACACACACACACACACACACAGAGTCACAGACGCACATACAGACACACACAGAGACAGTCACACACACAGAGTCACACACACACACACACACACACACACACACACACACACACAGTCTGTTCATTCAGGTGACTCACATCTGCTGCTGTAACTCCTCCCTGTGTGTGTGTGTAACATTATCACATTAATGAGCAGCATGTATGTGTTGTTATTGTCCTGCAGAACAGTGAGTCACCAGCTGTGTGTGTGTGTGTGTGTGTGTGTGTGTGTGTGTGTGTGTCACAGATCATGTTGTTAAATGCTTCCATGTCTCTTAAAAGTTTAGACTTAAAGCTGCAGTATGTCATCAGCTGTCATCTGAGTTCACACAGAATGAATTAAGTTCCTGTTTTTCACTGTAACAGTGTTTAGATTTCATGTCACCCGGTGACATTCCCACGCTGCACACAGGAAGTGATGTAGTTTCATGTGAAGACAGACGAGTTACATTAGTAAAGTGAGACAAGTGTAAAAGTTTGAGAAGTGAAAAAATGCTTCCTGCTCTGCTGCTGTATACACACAAAACGCTCCCTCAGTGAGTCACATGACGTTACATTGTTATATTGTTTGTGCAGAATAATAACAACAGAAGTTACATACTGCATCTTTAAAAACTCTCTCTCTCACACACACACTCACGGATCTTGGCTACACTGGCCACCAGCAGCCACATAGCGATGATGTACGGGGTCTGGACGTAGGTCCACTCCCACTGGACCACACGGAACCCGCCGCCGTGATGACCGACATTCTGCGCCTCCTCGGGCTCCCCCGCGGCTGATCGGGCCGACGCAAGACCGGGTGGCGCGAGGTCGCGCGGTGCTCCGGACTGTGGACAGAGGTGGAGCGGGGGGGCGGAGGCAGGGATGCTGAGCCCCGTCTCCCGGAGGTCCGCGGTACCCGACAGGTCCGCGGTGGCAGAGAAAAGAAGCAGCAGCAGCAGCAGCGGGAACTGCATCTTCATCAGAGACCAGAGAGGACACGTCCTGTGACTTTATATATACACACACACACACACACAGCCTGCTGTAAGACACTGAGTAGGGGACACGTGACCAGTCCAGGAAGTCAAGTCCACCTTTAAAGAGACACTGAGACCCACACGCACACTGTCTCTCTCACTCACACACACACACAGTGATTAAATGAGGTAGTTGTCTGAAGTTACAGCGCCCCCTGCTGCTGAGAACCAGCCTGAAACACAGAGACAGTGTGGGGGTGTGTTCCATTTGTAGTGGACATCAGAATTTACGAGGTCAGGGGGCGTGTCCTTTATATGGAACACAGCATGAGCCACTGTCTCAGGCTGGTTCTCAGCAGCAGGGGGCGCTGAAAAAAACCTGAACTCCACCTTTAATCACACAAATCAATAAAACTCAAAGTGATCAATAACTTTTATTCATCACACGTGAAACATTTGTAACGTTTTATTCAACTGTTTAAAAATTAAATTAAAACACACTGATCACAAGACAAGAGGACAGAGGGGTGAGTGAGTGTGTGAATGTGTGAGTGAATGAGTGTGAGTGAGTGAGTGAATGAATGTGTGAGTGAGTGAGTGTGTGAATGAGGGTGAGTGAGTGTGTGAATGTGTGAGTGAACGAGTGTGAGTGAGTGAGTGAATGAATGTGTGAGTGAGTGAGTGTGTGAATGAGGGTGAGTGTGTTAATGTGTGAGTGAGTGAGTGAATGAGTGTGAATCTGTGAGTGAGTCAGTGAGTGAATGAGTGTGAGTGAGTGAGTGAGAGAGAGTGATTCATCTGTGACACATGAACACTGGACAGAATAAATGCTGTCAATTGTCCGTCTCCTTGTGTCTCCTCGATAGTTGTGATCAGACTCTGTCTTCAGTCTTGTTGTTGAATCCCAGAGCCTGAACCACGTCCACACTGAGACCAGACTTAAGAGTCCTCCTCACTGTAACACACACACATTAACAGGTAGGACAGGTGACATTAATGATGGCTGAGTTCCATTTCGCTCCCTCAGGCTGCAGCTGACGTGAACAGAACTACTGTTCATGTTTTCATCACTGAACCAGACCTGAGCCAGACTTAGTCCCTGAGGACACAGTGACACGGTGTCCTCAGGGACAGGTGTGGTGTGTGGGAGATAATCTGTGTTTTGGACACAGCAGCTGTTTCTGTTTGTGTCTCATGTTCAGTCTGAGCCACAGAGGTCACGACCTGAAAAGATCAAAATACTGATCACAAACCAGAAAACTGTGACATCACCACCACATACTCACATGACTTCCTGTTGAGACGGGACCGTTTCCGGGTCCTGGGGCTTGGTGCTCGGACTGAGGGATTGTGGGTAACAGATTTGACGAGTCGATCCATGATTTCATCTGTGGCATCATCCTGGGAATTTGAACCATCATCTTTGGCCACGGACATCAGAGATGGACTCACCCGGCCAAGACCTGCAGACCACAACCACAATGTGGAGACCAGAATCTGTGACCAGGACCACAACATGAACACACGTTACGCTGCACTGTTGTTAAGTCGCTCTGTTGTTATGTCGCTCTGTAGTTATGTTGTTACGTCACTCTGTTGTTACGCCACTCTGTTGTTACGTCGCTCTGCAGTTACGCTACATCGCTCTGTAGTTATGTTGTTATGTCGCTCTGTTGTTAGGCCACTCTGTTATGTCGCTGTGCAGCTCCGCTACGTCGCTCTGTAGTTATGTCGCTCTGTAGTTATGTTGTTACGTCACTCTGTTGTTACGCCACTCTGTTGTAATGTCGCTCTGCAGTTACGCTACATCGCTCTGTTGTTACGCCACTCTGTTATGTCGCTCTGTTGTTATGTCACTCTGTAGTTATGTTGTTACGTCACTCTGTTGTTAGGAAGCTCTGTTATGTCACTCTGCAGTTACGCTACGTCGCTCTGTAGTTATGTTGTTAGGTCGCTCTGTTGTTACGCCACTCTGTTATGTCACTCTGCAGTTACGCTACGTCGCTCTGTAGTTATGTTGTTAGGTCGCTCTGTTGTTACGCCACTCTGTTATGTCGCTCTGTTGTTATGTCACTCTGTAGTTATGTTGTTATGTAACTCTGTTGTTAGGTCGCTCTGTTGTTACGCCACTCTGTTATGTCGCTCTGTTGTTACGCCACTCTGTTATGTCGCTCTGTTGTTATGTCACTCTGTAGTTATGTTGTTACGTCACTCTGTTGTTAGGAAGCTCTGTTATGTCACTCTGTTGTTACGCCACTCTGTTATGTCGCTCTGCAGTTACGCTACGTTGCTCTGTAGTTATGTTGTTACGTCACTTTGTTGTTACGCCGCTCTGTTATGTCGCTCTGCAGTCATGCTACATCCCTCTGTAGTTATGTTTTTACGTCCCTCTGTTGTTAGGAAGCTCTGTTTTACGTCCCTCTGTAGTTATGTTTTTACGTCCCTCTGTTCTGTCGCTCTGCAGTTACACTATGTTGCTCTGTAGTTATGTTTTAACGTCACTCTGTTGTTACGTCACTCTGTTGTTACGTCACTCTGTTGTTACGTCACTCTGTTGTTATGTCGCTCTGCAGTTACGCTATGTTGCTCTATAGTTATGTTATGTCACTCTGTTGTTAGGCCGCTCTGTTATGTTGCTCTGCAGTTACGCTACGTCGCTCTGTAGTTATGTTGTTACGTCACTCTGTTGTTACGCCGCTCTGTTATGTCGCTGTGCAGTTACGCTACGCCGCTTTAGTTATGTTACGTCACTCTGTAGTTATGTTGTTACGTCACTCTGTTGTTACACCACTCTGTTATGTTGCTCTGCAGTTACGCTACACCGCTCTTTAGTTATGTCACGTCACTCTGTTATGTCGCTCTGCAGTTACGCTACGTCGCTCTATAGTTATGTTGTTAGGGCGCTCTGTTATGTCGCTCTGAAGTTACGCTACGTCACTCTGTAGTTATGTTGTTACACCACTCTGTTATGTTGCTCTGCAGTTACGCTACGTCGCTCTGTAGTTATGTTGTTACGTCACTCTGTTATGTCGCTCTGCAGTTACGCTACTTCGCTCTGTAGTTATGTTGTTAGGTCGCTCTGTTATGTCGCTCTGAAGTTACGCTACTTCGCTTGTAGTTATGTTGGTACATCACTCTGTTGTTACGTCGCTCTGTTATTATGTCACTCTGCAGTCACGCTACGTCGCTCTGTAGTTATGTTGTTACGTCACTCTGTTGTTACGCCCCTCTGTTGTTACATCGCTCTGTTACGCCACTCTGTTGTCACGCCACTCTGTTATGTCGCTTTGTTGTTGTGTTGCTCAGGTGTTGTTCTGCACCAATCAACTAAAAGTACGTTTCATTAGCTTAGCTCCACATGCTAACTAATGTTAGCTTCATGACAGTATCATTCGTTTTAAAGGTGTTTGCAAATAATGAGAAGTTTATTTTTGTGATCTGACACAATCCACTGCAGCTTTAGCTTCTACCACAAGAGGGCGGAGTCTTACTGCGGACAGCTCTGGAGCGTCTCAGTCCGACTTCACTGCTGATCAACAGGTTCTTCATGTTCTCATGCTCCTCTTCCGCATCAGGCTCCGCCTCCACAGCTGCCTGGGTCACAAGGGAGGGGCTATCCAGAAGAGACACCGCCCCGGAGAATTTCTCCGTCTGAGAGGAGGAGGGAGGAGAGACATATGAGATGAAAAAAAGAGTCTGTGACATCATGTGCTAATTCTTGTGACCTTTGACATTTACATCCGTGATCATCTTTCCTCTGGTCTTGGTTCTTTCCCGATGAGCAGCGCGTTTACGTTTCTGCGTGACCACCCTCTCTCTGCTCGTACGATACTCTAGAGAAAACTCGCTAATGATGCGACAAAAGGTCGTGACCTTGATTTCTCTGACAGACGACAAAGGCTGACCGAGGAAGAGGAGGAAGGAGTGGAACCTGTGACACACAACATCAGATTCACAACATCAGACTCACAGCAGGTGTCTGTATACAGGTGTGTGTTCAGGTGTGTATCTCACCTGTTGATGACCCTCCGGTGCACCACCTTCAGGATGATGATCCTCTGGGTACAGTCCTTCAAGAATTCTGTCATCTTGTTCTTCAGCGCCACCTTTGCCTCGTGTTTGGTAACCACCTTCAGATTGTCCCATGATGCTTTGCAGCGCCTCTCCAGCTGGACCAGGTTCTCTGACAGCAACTCAAAGTCCACCTGTAAGAAAAGGCTCACCTGGTCACATCTGGTCACACCTGAGCACACTTACCATCACACACATGTGGAAGAGGCGGGACCTTTGCTGAGCGGCTGATGGCGGGAATCTCAGAGTAAATGTCTGAGGATTCTGGGTAATTTTCCAGGACCAGGCTGCAGGTGTGATGGAGCAGAGACTGACGGTGGACAGTGTCCTTCACCTCCACCACCTTCTCCAGATAACTCAGTTCAAAGCCTTTAGCCTGGACAGACACACACACTAATCATGAAACAAATCCTGCTTACATTTTTTTCTATAAAATTCAGGTGTCCCTTCTCACACTAAATTATTATTTGCCAATTAGTGGACAAACATTTGTGCTGCTGTCAGCTTGATGAGTGTGTGTGTATGTGTGTGTGTGGGGTCCTCACATTGGAACTGTTGAGGAAGTTTCCGATGGCGAGCAGGGTGGCGAGCGTCCTCCTGAAAGTCTGATTGGACGCCAGCTGCTCCATCCCAAGCTTGAGGTCAAACAGTGGCTCTGCGATCTCCTGCAGGGGGCGACAGCATCACAGTGTTCAAGTGTTGTAACTCATAGGTCACCTGGGGGTCAGTGTGTGTGTGCGTGCATGCGTGCGTGACCTTCTCCAGCGTCTCGTAGTTGAGTTTGAAGGCCCACAGCTGCAGACGGGGGGTCAGGGCACTGATGGAGGCCAGACTGAGCAGGAACTGCTCTGCCGGACCCAGAGGTACGTCCGGGTTGGCGAGCTGCGCCTCCTGGATCTTCTGCTTCTCCTCATCTGTTGGTGTCATGGTCAGTATCTTCTGCTCAGGTCGGAGGAGGAGCAGTGACCTTTGTTAATCTACTGTATCTGTCTGTCTGTCAACTCTGTGAACAATGACATCATACAGGAAGTGCCTCTTACCTCGATCCCCTCCTTACTGATGGCAAACTCATCAAAGTTGAGGATGGCGGTCTTGATGACGTGGACCGTGGGCAGAACAGTCATACCAATGTTGATGGTATTGCTTCTCTTTGGGTCCAGAACCAGAATCTCAGACTTCTTAATCTCAGGTCCTTTCTGAAAGTGAAGATGTTTATGTTACACTTGTGTCACACTTACGCCATGCCGACATCACATTTACGCCATGCTTAAGTCACATTTACGCCATGCTTACATCACATTTACGGCATGCTTACGTCACATTTATGCCATGCTTATGTCACATTTATGCCATGCTTCCATTTACGCCATGCTTCCATTTTTTTTTCTCTCCACTGCCTCTTACTGTTTGTTCATTTTGTGAATTGTTAGGTTTCTATGCTTTCTGTGATGTTGTCTATGTACAGACATGAGATCATGTTTATAATAATAATAATAGATTTGATTTGTATTGCACTTTACATTCGAACAACAAATCTCAAAATGATACAGAGTAAAAAAAACAAGATAAATTTATTTTTTTGCTATATGCTTTTCTAAAAAGGTAGGTTTTGAGTTCTTTTTTAAAAGCATCCTCCGTCTGTGGGTTAGTGTTAGGGTTAGGGTGCTGTTGGTCTGACCGGGTCCTGGCTGAGGTGTGTGGTGTGAGGAGGTAAGTGAGGTAAGTGGGGGCATCACCGTGCAGACAACGTTTGTGATGATGCTACTAAACTAAATCATGATGGTGTGTTGTCATGTTCGCATAACGTTAGCATCATGTTAGTGTGTTGTCATTTTAGTATCATGTTAGTGTGTTGTCATGCTAGCAACACATTAGCATCATGTTAGTGTGTTGTCATGTTAGCATCATGTTGTTGCATTAAAATAAGCACAGGGACATTGTTACCTTGGTAACAGGGAGTTCCTTGGCCTTGGACTCAAACAGGTGTTCGAGGCGGACAGTGTCCACCGCCACCTTGTCCAGTGACGCCCACACCGTCCCGCGGCCAAAGCGACACTTCTTGGGTCGATCGGGCTGTTTCAGCTCCTTCCAGAATAACTTCACTGTCTTCTTCTTCTTCTGAGGAAACTCTGCTGCTGCCAAAAAAGAAGGGGGTGGAGCACCTGGGGGTAAGGGAGGAGGTGGTGGGGGAGGAGGCATAACCAGGCCTGGAGGAGGAGGAGGCGGAGGGGGGGGGCCCAAGCCTGGAGGAGGAGGAGGAAGAGGGGGAGGAGGAGGAATGCCAGAAAAGCATGAGGCAGCGGAGGTGGAGTCCAGCGTGTCCATGTCCAGGACGTCGATGTCCTCCTCATCCAGAAGGTCAGAAAAGTCCAGGTCTTTAATGCGCAGAGCGGCGGCGCTCGGCTGCAGCTGCTCCCACGCATCAGCGCCACCACCAGGACAAAGTGGGGTCATCTGGGTGGTTTCTAAGCGACGGGCGGGGTTCTCCAAGTCAATGCTGCTCTGCTGCCGCAGGTAACGCTGCTGACACACAGTTACAGTTCACAGTCTGTGTTGACCTTTGTGTTGACCTCATGTGACACCTCTAAAACACCTGTACCTGTTGGTTTTCAGCCAGTCGGGCCAGTGCTGCCTGGGCGGAGCCTTCTAGCCCTTCCAGTTCTGCCCTGCGTGAGGCGCTGCCCTCAGAGGCAGAGGGTTCTAGAGAATGCGCTCTAAAGCTGGACAGACGCTCTGACACACGACCCCAACCACACAGTTCACCACCGCCGCCTGAGGGACACACAACAGAGGTATCACCGACCCTTCAGACTCCACCCACAGTGATGACCAACCCTTCAGACTCCACCCACAGTGATGACCAACCCTTCAGACTCCACCCACAGTGATGACCAACCCTACAGACTCATCAACGATGCTGTCACTCTCTCACCAGCCTGAAGGCTTCCTTCTGCTTCACTGGTGTCGGTAATGGTGGCTATCGGGCTCGGGGGCGTGGCTGTCGGGCTCAGGGGCGTGGCTGTTGGGCTCAGGGGCGTGGCGGTCGTGGAGTAGAGCATGTCCATCAGGAACTTCTTGTCGTTGGAGAGTGTGCTGCACTGCAGTGCAGCAGCTGTGACAGGAACAAACACTGACGTCACAGTTTCATTTACACATGAAGGCACCACCGTGTGGGTGTTTGAGGTACTGACTGTGGTGTGAGTGCCCCCTGGTGCTGAGAACCAGCCTGAGGCCACATCCAAAATGTAAACAATCTTCAAAATCTACAAATTTTCTAAAAGTTCACCATAGACAATTCACAAGTAAATAATTCACGAGATGTAAGTGAAGAATCTGGTCCATACACGTGTGTGTGTGTGTAATTTACTGCTCTGTGACGCCTCCACAGTACTGTTGGCCCCTCCCTCCTCTGCTGTGGGCTGAGGGCTGCTGATGTCATCAGATGAGGACAGTCTGGATTGGCTGAAGTGTTTACTTCTTCTCTTCTTCTCCCACTGAGTTGCTGCAAGGCTGCGCAGGAAGGTGTCTCTGTGGGGGGGGGGAGGGGTTAGTGCATGAGATGGATCCAACATGGCCGCCAAACCACCATGTCCTGTTGTGACGTCTCAGCAGCTTTGCTCAATTGAGTGAGTCATTGATTAGGGTTAAGTTTCCACCGATCATGATCAGTCCTTCACCCTCTCACTCACTCACTCACTCCCAAATCACTCGTTCATTAATTTTTTAAAATAAATGTTTTTCGATTTTCTAAGATTTTGCTCAAATGAAAAACAACAAACTGATAACTTGTGTTTTCCGGTTTCGTGCACGTTGGATTTTTCCATCTAATGCAAGTTACGTGACCCGGAATTGACCTGTGACCTGTGTGTTCATGTGACACACACATGAACACACACATTACAGCTTGAACGTTTCACTGTAATACGGTGATTAAATATTTTTCAATATCTTTTTTGAACAAGTGGGTTAGGGTTCGGGACTTTGTACACGGCCCCTGCTCCAGTGATGACTTCACATAGAGATCAAAGAAGTTTCTCCAGCTGTTTTTGGTGAAAACAAGGTTGTCGCTTGTCGTCTACGTTGCTGTGATTTAAGCTTTCAACAATGTTTCATTTCAATGTTGTTGATCGTGAAATCTCAAATCTTTGTTAGATGGAAAAATCAAAACTGGTCAAAACAGGAAACACTAATTTTCTGTTGTTTTCATTTTATTTTGAAAATAAAATGTTTTTTTCATTTTGATGAATGAATGATTCATGAGTCTCTGTTTCCTGTTTGATGTTTAAAGAACAAAAGTTTGTTCATGTTTAACAATCAGTTAAAATCTACACTTTCACAACCAGGTGTCACTAAATATGACCCTGACATCTTCAGGAGGAAACAAAGAGCAAGTTACACACACACACACACACACACACACACACACACACACACACACACACACACAGCTAGTGTGAGTGTGAACATGAACACATGTGAATGGAACTGATGCCTGAATCATCTTCACCACAGAAACAACCAACAAGCAGATTAAACACACACACAACCTGCAGCTCCCAGCATGCAATGTAGCTCCAGCAGTACTTACTCAAACTTCTTCAGAACTGGTTTGTCCTGATTCACACTACCTGGGCTTCACACACACACACAGAGTGATCAGGACTGTGTGTCTGTGTGTCTGTAAGTGTGTTTGTTGTAGTTATATCTACTCACCAGTAGAGGCTGTCAGCCTCCGCAAAGCTGAAGAAAAGATGGGTAGAGAGGGAGAGAGAGAGAGGGAGAGAGAGAAGGTTGAATAAAAACAATCCAGAAATCACAAAAATAGAGGACGATCATTGAGAAATGTGATCCTACAAAGATGATACAGATCCAACGTAAAGATGATCTAGATCAGACGTGAAGATGATCCAGATCAGACGTAAAGATGATACAGATCCAACGTAAAGATGATCCAGATCAGATGTGAAGATGATACAGATCAGACGTGAAGATGATACAGATCCAACGTAAAGATGATCCAGATCAGACGTGAAGATGATCCAGATCAGACGTAAAGATGATACAGATCCAACGTAAAGATGATCCAGATCAGATGTGAAGATGATACAGATCAGACGTGAAGATGATACAGATCCAACGTAAAGATGATCCAGATCTGACGTAAAGGTGATCCAGATCAGACGTGAAGATGATCCAGATCAGACGTAAAGATGATCCAGATCAGATGTGAAGATGATCCAGATCAGACGTAAAGATGGTCCAGATCCCACGTAAAGATGATCCAGATCCGACGTGAAGATGATCCAGATCCGACGTAAAGATGATCCAGATCCGACGTAAAGATGATCAAGATCCGTCGTAAAGATGATCCAGATCCGACGTAAGGATGATCCAGATCAGATGTAAATCCACATGGTTGCATCATTAGCTAACCCTAACCCTTTATTGTCTAACCACTGAACAGCACCATTAAAACTCAACCAGTTATCATCTGTAGCGTTGTGGTTACCGTGTCAACCACACAGTAACCATGGTGACCATCTGCTTCACTCACTTGAAACTTGTCTTTGTCTCCACCTTTGATTGATCTGGATTCATTTCAGACGACTTCACCTGGAGAGAGAGATCAGAGGGCAAGCTACACACACACACACACACACACACACACACACACACACATTGGCTGACTCAGAAGTTTGTTTCATAGAGTTTTTTTTTTTTTTAACTGTAAGTAGATTTAGTAGAAATTGATAATCCGAGGGGCTGACCTCTGTCCTGAGGTCAAAGGTCAGAGGTCAGGTGAAGATCTGAGGCTGCTTCTCAGGTCAGAACCAGAGCTAGAAAAGTCTCAAGTACACACCTGCTGGTAGCTGAAGACTCTTCACAGATAGAGCTGGTTTTGGAGAAGAACCTGGACTTCCTGCCCAGACTTGACATGTGGTGAGTGAGGAAAGAGCGACTCCTAGTGGCCCAGAGGGAAACAGGTCACCAGTTATAGCTGAGACAGTGAACCCACACCAAGAACCAGAACAGAACAAGAACAGAACAGAACCAGAACAAGAACCAAGAACCAAGAACCAAGAACCAAGAACAGAACAGAACAGAACAGAACAAAAACTGAAACAAGAACAGAACACAACCACAACAGAACAGAACAGAACAGAACAAGAACAAGAACAGAACAGAACAGAACAGAACAGAACAGAACAGAACAAGAACCAGAACAGAAGAGAACCAGCTATCAGCACAGTCTTGTTTGGTCCCTTCAGTCAAAGAGATCATGTATCGATCGTGTCTGATCAGAAAGATAATTTCTGATCGTATTGATCGAGTCCGACTGTATCGATCTTGTCTGATCACAAAGATAATTTCTGATCGTATCGATCGAGTCTGACTGTATCGATCTTGTCTGATCACAAAGATAATTTCTGATCGTATCGATCGAGTCCGACTGTATCGATCGTGTCTCATCACAAAGATAATTTCTGATTGTATCGATCAAGTCCGACTGTATCGATCATGTCTGACCACAAAGATCATTTCTGATCGTAGCGATCGTGTCTGATCACAAAGATCATTTCTGATTGTATCGATCGTGTCTGATCACAAAGATCATTCCTGATAGTATCAGTCGAATCCGACTGCATCGATAGTGTTTGATCACAAAGATCATTCCTGATTGTATCGATCAAGTCCGACTGTATCGATTGTGTCTGACCACAAAGATAATTTCTGATTGTATCGATTGAGTCCGACTGTATCGATCGTGTCTGATCACAAAGATCATTCCTGATCGTATCGGTCGAGTCCGACTGTATCGATTGTGTCTGATCACAAAGATCATTTTTGATCGTATCGATCGTGTCTGATCACAAAGATCATTCCTGATTGTATCGATTGAGTCTGACTGTATCGATCGTGTCTGATCACAAAGATCATTCCTGATTGTATCAATCAAGTCCGACTGTATCGATTGTGTCTGACCACAAAGATAATTTCTGATTGTATCGATTGAGTCCGACTGTATCGATCTTGTCTGATCACAAAGATCATTCCTGATCGTATTGGTTGAGTCCGACTGTATCGATTGTGTCTGATCACAAAGATCATTTTTGATCGTATTGATCGTGTCTGATCACAAAGATCATTCCTGATTGTATCGATCGAGTCCGACTGTATCAATCGTGTCTGATCACAAAGATCATTCCTGATCGTATCGATCGTGTCTGATCACAAAGATCATTTCTGATTGTATCGATCAAGTCTGACTGTATCGATCGTGTCTGATCACAAAGATCATTCCTGATTGTATCGATCGAGTCCGACTGTATCGATCGTGTTTGATCATAAAGATCATTTCTGATCGTATCGATCGAGTCCGACTGTATCAATCGTGTCTGATCACAAAGATCATTTCTGATCGTATCGATCGAGTCCGACTGTATCGATCGAGTCTGATCACGTTTGATTGAATGGTTCTGTTGCTGATTCACTTACGGGCTGGACGTTGTCCTCGTGTCCATTTCAATGGTCATGGTTCCGTTAGTGGGGGTGTGGGGGGGCAGTGGAGACGCTCTCAGTGATCCGGATGGACTGGAGGCAGGACTTCCAGGGTCAGGGGTTAATGGAGAAGAAGCTCTGCTGTCGAGCGTCGCCGTGGGGCTGGAGGAGGAGGAGGCAGAGGAGAGGGTGGGGGAGAGGGTGGTGAGGTCAGAGGAGGGGGAAAGGAAGGGAGGGGGAGTGGTTGAGTTGGAGGGGGAGGAGTCTGTGGAGGTCGACAGGAGGTCCGGAAGGTTTTGATTCGATGAGCGGCGACTCTTTCGACTCTCTTGATCATTAGCAGCGATTTTTCTTCTTTCTTTACGGAGGAGGGAGGAGGAGGAGTCATCGACATCACCATCCTCGTACTTCAGAGATGTCTGCAACACACACGCACACATGCACAAACACACGCATGCACACGTTTTAATCAAATACAAACATCAGTCTTCATGAAATCATTCAAGAATAATCTGAATTAAAATAACATTGAATAACGTTGAATGAATAAACATATAAAACACCTATAATTTAGATCAGATAAACATCTGATTGACCAGAATAACAGCTGACTGACCAGATTAACATCTGACAGACCAGATTAACATCTGACTGATCAGATTAACATCTGACTGATCAGATTAACAACTGACTGACCAGATTAACAACTGACTGATCAGATTAACAGCTGATTGACCAGATTAACATCTGACTGATCAGATTAACATCTGACTGATCAGATTAACAGCTGACTGACCAGATTAACAGTTGATTGACCAGATTAACAGCTGACTGACCAGAATAACATCTGATTGATCAGATTAACAGCTGATTGACCAGAATAACATCTGATTGACCAGATTAACAGCTGACTGACCAGAATAACAACTGACTGACCAGATTAACAGCTGACTGACCAGAATAACAGATGACTGACCAGATAAACATCTGACTGACCAGAATAACAGCTGACTGATCAGATTAGACAGACAGACAGACAGACGACTTTATTAATCCCTTTGGGAGGTTCCCTCGGGGAAATTAACATCTCCAGCATCCACACACAGCACTGTTAAAAATAGAGAGTAGAATAAAATAAGATAAGAATAAAAATAAAAATAAAAATAAAAATAAAAATGAAAATAAAAATGAAAGTGACCCATGCTATATATATGTATGTATACCTACATACACACAACACCTATATATATATATATATATATACATACATACATACATACACATCTACATGTATACACATACATACATACATACATATACACATACACACATATATACATATATGTATATACATACATATACACACATAGGTACACACACACGCCTACAGTTTTATTGCACATGTCTATGGTTTTATTGCACATGTCTATGGTTTTATTGCACATGTTATTATGTTATTGTTGTGGTTGTACTGTTTTTTTTGTTTGCCCTCCTCCCCCCCAGTGAGGAGTTGTACAGTTTGATGGCCCGGGGGACAAACGAGTCCCCCAGCCTGTTGGTCCTGTACTTGGGGAGGAGCAGCCTGTTGCTGAGGCTTCTGTGGCTCTGTGGATTAACAACTGATTGACCAGATTAACATCTGATTGATCAGATTAACAGCTGACTGACCAGATTAACAACTGACTGATCAGATTAACAGCTGACTGATCAGATTGAGCAGCAGGATTAACATATCCTGTTGTTTATTATGGTCTGGAACAGGTTAACCAAAAAGAATAAATCACCATGGTATCTAATGCACCAGTGCTTTACTGCAATTGCAATAGCACAGTTTAATCCCTAATCCTAATTTCATGAAACAGGCCCCAGGTCAGGCTGCTTGTACCTCATAGACGGTAAACTGAGCTCTCAGGTCACTCTCTGTGGTCTCGTTCATGTGTCGGTGGATAATCGTCTCCATGCCGAGCTGCTCCAGACTGTCCGTCACATCGTAGAAGGAGTCCTGGTCTGGAAGGACGGACAGAGTCTGTGACAGAGACACAGACAGAGACACAGTCATTTTGCCTGTCCCCATTTTTTATATATTTTTTTTTTCTTTTTTCCTTTTTATACATAGGTTTCAGTTCATATTTAGACTGTACATAGACTTGCATGCCTCTTATGTTTCTATCGTGTAACATATTCTGGAGCTGCTGAACTGTGAATTTCTCTGTGAGATGAATAAAGTATCTATCTGTCCATCTATCTTTTGGACAATTTGTCCCAAAACATGAGACAGGAATTTATTTGTGACTTTTTGCTGTTGCTAAAGCTTCCGTCACCCCCATGAGGAAGTGTGAGTAACCACATTATGAGCAAACGCACAATCGTTCTGATAATCCGTTCAATAAAAACTGCTGTCAGTCACTAACTGACACGCCCACCCATCACTAACTGACACGCCCACCTGTGATATGCTGTTTGTTTACCTTGTTGATGAGCGTCATAGCAAACACCTGCAGCTCTGAGTCTGAGACGTGTTTCTCGTCCAGAACATCGACGACAAAACTCCAGGGCTTCATACCTGCAACACACACACACTTCTGTCTCTGTGTCTCTGTCTCTCTGTCTTTGTCTCTGTGTCTTTGTCCTCACCTCTGCGTGTGTCCACCGTGTTGACAGCGTGGATGAGTAGAGGACTGTTGGACTCTGAATATTCCACGAACACGATGAGAAGCTTCAGAGACGTTTTCACCACCAGACGAGACTAAAGACACAAACAGGTCAAATACACTTCAGGTCCAGAATTTATTTTGATGGTTTTCTGCAACAAAAACATTTCTCTTATTCTGAAGGTGACACATGTCATAACAAAGATCACAGACAGGAAGTGAGTTCACTGACAGACAGATGAAGTACTCACCTGACTTCCTGTCAGTGTGTAGAGCCACTGCAGTGTCTCACTGTGGTTAATGACACCGTCCATTCCGTCCACAAAGAGCATGATCTGACTGAGAGCTGGGGACACACAGAGACACAGACAGCAGGGTCACACCCAGGACAGATCACTAGTCCATCGCAGGGACACAGACAAACAACCATTCCCAGTTTACCTGATCCTCATACTGTACGTTTGGACTGTGCAAGGAAACTTATATTTTAATTATATATTATTATTGTGACGTCATGTGATCACGTCACGTGACTCACCTCTCAGTATGTAGTTCTGATAGTTGTGATCGGCCTCAGCTCCGACTTTAATGAGACACGTCAAACCTTCAGACGCCACAAACTCTGGAACCAGGTCTTTATCGTCCTGAAGACAGAGGACAGACACACGTCAGGATAGAGACACGTCAGAAACAGGACAGAGACAAGTCAGGACAGAGACACGTTGGAAACAGGCGTAGGCGACGTGGTTAAGTTTTAGTATAGTGTGCGTGTGTGTGTGTGTGTGTGTGTGTGTGTGTCACCTGGAACAGCTGTTTCAGTGAGAACAGCGAGCGTCTCAACTCTGGACCGTGACAGTTGTAGAGTTTCTCTGAAACACAGCAGGTAACAGGAAGTAATCAAGCTGCTAGCACTGTGGCTAACGCTAGATAATTGTCAACAAGAATGATAATTGATTAATTAATAAATCATTAAAATTAACTCTAAAATAATAAAAACACAAAAATCAGATATAATGAGACATCATTTTGAAGAGAACAGAGAAGTAACTTTATTGTTATCATTTAACAAGAGAGGACAGAGTCATGTCCTCTGTCTCCTCTGTCCATATGACCTCTGACCTCATAACTCATCATAGCCTGAGCACCAGCTGATTTTCACTCTGGTGTTGATTTGACCCAAGGACGAGACAGAGACACATTTATTGATAATGTATCGCTATAGTATCAAGTATTGATAATGTTCATGTGGAGATCATCTGTGTTTACACAGAATTCGTCTCCATGACAACATGTAAACAAAAACAGTGAAAACATGATTCAACACGTCTGAGTCCAAACACTGTGTGTGTGTGTGTGACGTCCTACAGAGACAGACAGCGTGAGACACTGTGACACACTGTAGTTTAGTTTGTTTAGTAGTATTTAGTTTAGTAGTAGTATGTTTAGTAGTAGTTTAGTAGTTGTTTAGTAGTAGTTTGTTTAGTAGAAGTTTGTTTAGTAGTAGTTTGTTTAGTAGTAGTATGTTTAGTAGTAGTTTATTTAGTAGTAGTTTGTTTAGTAGAAGTTTGTTTAGTAGTAGTTTGTTTAGTAGAAGTTTGTTTAGTAGTAGTAGTTTGTTTAGTAGTAGTATGTTTAGTAGTAGTTTATTTAGTAGTAGTTTGTTTAGTAGAAGTATGTTCAGTAGAAGTTTGTTTAGTAGTAGTATGTTTAGTAGTAGTTAGTTTATTAGTAGTATGTTTAGTAGTAGTTAGTTTAGTAGTTGTTTAGTAGTAGTTTGTTTAGTAGAAGTTTGTTTAGTAGTAGTTTGTTTAGTAGAAGTTTGTTTAGTAGTAGTATGTTTAGTAGTAGTTTATTTAGTAGTAGTTTGTTTAGTAGAAGTTTGTTTAGTAGTAGTTTGTTTAGTAGTAATTAGTTTAGTAGTAGTAGTCTGTTTAGAAGTAGTTTGTTTAGTAGTAGTTTGTTTAGTAGAAGTTTGTTTAGTAGTAGTATGTTTAGTAGTAGTTTATTTAGTAGTAGTTTGTTTAGTAGAAGTTTGTTTAGTAGTAGTTTGTTTAGTAGTAATTAGTTTAGTAGTAGTTTGTTTAGAAGTAGTTTGTTTAGTAGAAGTTTGTTTAGTAGTAGTTTGTTTAGTAGAAGTTTGTTTGGTAGTAGTATGTTTAGTAGTAGTTTATTTAGTAGTAGTTTGTTTAGTAGTAGTTTGTTTAGTAGAAGTTTGTTTAGTAGTAGTTTGTTTAGTAGTAATTAGTTTAGTAGTAGTAGTCTGTTTAGAAGTAGTTTGTTTAGTAGAAGTTTGTTTAGTAGTAGTTTGTTTAGTAGAAGTTTGTTTAGTAGTAGTATGTTTAGTAGTAGTTTATTGAGTAGTAGTTTGTTTAGTAGAAGTTTGTTTAGTAGTAGTTTGTTTAGTAGTAATTAGTTTAGTAGTAGTAGTTTGTTTAGTAGAGGTTTGTTTAGTAGTAGTGTGTTTAGTAGTAGTATGTTTAGTAATACGTTTAGTAGTGGTCTGTTTAGTAGTAGTCTGTTTAGTAGAAGTCTGTTTAGTAGTAGTTTGTTTGGTAGTAGTTAGTTTAGTAGTAGTTTGTTTAGTAGAAGTTTATTTAGTAGGAGTTTGTTTAGTAGAAGTTTGTTTAGTAGTAGTTAGTTTAGTAGTAGTTTGTTCAGTAGAAGTTTGTTTAGTACTAGTATGTTTAGTAGTAGTTAGTTTGGTAGTAGTATGTTTAGTACTAGTTAGTTTAGTAGTAGTATGTTTAGTAGTTGTTTAGTAGTGGTATGTTTAGTAGTAGTTAGTTTTGTAGTAGTTTGTTTAGTAGTAGTCTGTTTAGTAGTAGCTGTAGTTGAATAGTTTTAGTCCGTTTTTGAATTCATTTTAGTTGAGTTTAGTTTATTGACTTATCTTGATGGAGGGTTTAGAGTTCATTCTCTTTTTAATCTGCTGTTCAAACACATGAAAAACCTTCATTCATTTCAGTTTCTCCATTTATTTCAAAACTGTTAATAATTTAATTCATTTCAATGTTATTTAATGTATAGCTGTGTTCATTTAAAATGTTAATAATATAGTATGTTTTGCATATTTGTCTAATAGTTTTTTCTATTAAAATAATACAATCCAATTCATGAATCAATTTAACAATATAAACAACATATAAACACATTTTTTTTTATTATTTAATCTTTTGGACACATGTTTCAAGGATGGAGAGGAGTCTGTCCACCCTCCTCTCGTTCCTCTCCTTCTCTCGCTTCATGTCCTCCCTGAGGAGGTCGACAAGTTCCCCCTCCTTGTCCCTTTTCCTTTTTGTGGCACCTGCACCTCCTCCTCTTCATCTTCCTCCTCCTCGCTGCCCTCGTGTTGTCCACCCACTGCTGAACTTGTCCCTGGTCTGTCCTCAGGGATGAAGGAGATAAGGATGTGGACAGACCAGGGACAAGTTCAGCAGTGTGAGTCTGAAACAGAGGATTCATCATTAAAGTCAACAATAACAAGTATATTATTAATGCCCATGATAAACACACTTATCAAACTAATATAAACAAACTACACACTTTATATTTCTTTTCTTTTTTGTTATGTCGCCCCCTGCAGGCCCATTCTTTCCAACATAGTACTATCCAGAGACAAAAGACAACTAGGGCAGATGTATCAGTAGTTTAAGCACAAAATGATCATTATAGACTTAACATTACACTTATTTTTTAGGAATTACAAATGCAATATTTATGTCTTAGCGTCAGACAACAGGCCAATATATAATAATATATAATAATATAATAATAAAATCATTATGGTTTGTTTCTTTCATATCAAAAACTATAATTAGTGGACATGGTAAAATAAGCATTATATACATTATATACATTATATACAACGGCCACATCTATGTTAAGTTTAACTTAACACAAAAGGTTCAAAGGTGCACCGGGATTCAAACGACTGTTTCCAGACAGTGAACAACAGACAGACAGTCACTCTTGTGCTTATTAATTACATCAACGGCGACTTTGAGTCCAGAAAACATAATATAACACATATTTCATAAGTTTTGTCAAACTTACATTTCATAACAAAGTCGCTGCTGTCACTCGAGACGCTTCCCTCCGCCATCTTGCTTGTATTAGAAGAGATTTGTCGCTGGCGCGCAAAGAATTATGGGATATGATCCTTCCCAAACAAGCTTACGTCGACGTAGAGCGTTTGAATGGGGACAGACAACGAATCCACACTCCGGACACGGCTATCGTACTTGTGTACTCTGTACTTGGCACACTCACTGACCTCTGACACCAAACCCTTGTCTCAAACAGAGACAGTGAGACAGAGGAAGCAGAGCAGGAAGGAGAAGAGAGGGAGGACAGAGGGAGGACAGAGGGAGGACAGAGGGAGGAGAAGCAGTGAAGCTGATGAGATGAACTCCTTCTATCCTGACAGACGTCTCAGCAGTTCCCCCTGGTGTTTCCTGTGTGACGTGTCTGTGGTCTAATATTGGACACAGTGTCTCCTGACTGAGACTTTCCTCTGAGTCATCACTGCTGCTGAGAGGACGGAGACATGAGGACATAATTACCAAGGATGGAGTGAACACGGACGGAGAGCTGAGTCCTCAGGATCAGGACGGGTTTCTTTCCTTTACTGTGGACAAAAAGACACAGAGACACTGAGGACACACACAGAGACACTGAGGACACACACACATAGATGGGTGGCGTGTGCTCTTACCTGATGTCCTGGTAAAATGTCTCCAGCTCGTCTCTCTGCTCAGACAGAGACGAGTCCAAGTCCAGATAATTTCCATGAGGAGACACTTGAAGAGTGCACTCTTCCAACTGAGACACAGAGAGACAGACAAGAAGACAGACATAGAGAGACAAGAAGACAGAGAGACAGACAAGAAGACAGGCAGAGGGACAGTAGATAATTAATAATAAATTACTGTTATTTACTTTATTGATATCAGCACCTGGAGCCATGTGGATGTGTCCCTGTTATTGTCCTCCACCTGTCCCTCTGTTATTGTCCATCTGTCCCACACATCATCATCTGCTCTCTACCATCATCATCATCACCACCTACTCTCTACCATCTTCATCATCACCTGCCCTCTACCATCATCATCATCTTCATCATCACCTGCTCTCTACCATCATCATCATCTTCATCACCTGCTCTCTACCATCATCATCATCACCTGCTGTCTACCATCATCATCATCACCTGCTCTCTACCTTCATCATCACCTGCTCTCTAACATTATCATCACCTGCTCTCTACCATCATCATCATCATCACCTGCTCTCTACCATCATCACCTGCTCTCTACCATCTTCATCATCACCTGCTCTCTACCATCATCATCATCACCTGCTCTCTACCTTCATCATCACCTGCTCTCTAACATTATCATCACCTGCTCTCTACCATCATCATCATCATCACCTGCTCTCTACCATCATCACCTGCTCTCTACCATCTTCATCATCACCTGCTCTCTACCATCTTCATCATCACCTGCTCTCTACCATCATCATCATCACCTGCTCTCTACTAGAGTTGTTCCGATTCCGATACTGGTATCGGAAATGCCTCCGATACTGCCGAAAATGTGGGTATCGGTATCGGCGAGTACTGGAGTCCATGCACCGATCCGATACCACGTTATTTAATAGAGCTCCGTTAGCTCTGACGCGGTTCTTCTTCACCGCTCTTGAAACAGTTGCGCTGTGCTGTTTTAGAGGTGTGAAGAAGAACTGATCACCCGACACCTGTAGACAAGGAGCTAACGTTAGCTCATCATGTCGGCAGTTTGGCAGTATTTACCAGTTAGCTCCGTTAGCGTCGTTAGCTGTGCTAGCTCTGTTAGCGCGTCTACAGTCAAACTGGAGCGGCCCGTTTATTAAACGAAAAGAGCAGCGCTACAGCTAACCAGCGTACCTGTGTGCTGCGTATGTATGCCTCTGTTTTTAAAGTTTAGCGTTACTTCAGAGACTCATTTTAACAATCTGGAGTCAAGTAAAAATGATGTCACGCGCGTCCTTTCCCGGTCAGTCGTCATGGAAACATGAAGCTCTGCCAGTGCTGCGGTGTTTGGACCAGAGTCAAAACAAACGTACAAGCTGAAAAACGAAATAACATATCACTGGTAAAAATAAATGGTGTCCATTTGCTGTATTCGTTCTTGTTTTACAGAGGGTTTAACCTGAGCCAAACCTTACCACCAAGGATTTATTTATTTATTTATATATATATATATATATGTATATGTTTATTTTGGTCATGTCAGTTAGATCACTCATCATCACACATCATCTTAGTGTAGTTTACACAATACACATAACCAAAAGGGAAAGCCGGAGAAGCAAAAGCTTATCTAGTCCCGTCCCCATTACCCACAGAATACATATTTTCATCATACAATACATTATTTTTTCTTTTTCTTATGACATTTTGACAAAAACATGTTTCAGCATCAGGTAGCACTCAGAGATGCAGTCTACCTCTAGACAGTCAATCAGACTCCATGTATGTCAGCTGTTGTTTGGTTACATTTGCTTCCACTGCCGTATCCACACGGTGTCTACAGATTTCTGTTTCTTTCCTTCTGGGTCATTCTGTATCGATTAATGGTCATCTCTACATACTTCTTTTTAAATACACTCCGTTTTGCTGATTTTTTCATCTCCTCATCCAGATTATTCCACTGTCTGACACCCGTGACTGATACGGTAAAGGATTTGGTGATGATAATCATATCACGGTCATGCAGGCGTAGTATGATATATATTTTTTTATTACACACTGGTATCGGTATCGGTACTCGTATCGGCCGATACCCACAGCACAAGTATCGGAATCGGTATCGGGAGGGAAAAAATGGTATCGGAACATCTCTACTCTCTACCATCATCACCTGCTCTCTACCATCATCATCATCACCTGCTCTCTACCACCATCATCATCATCATCTTCATCACCACCTGCTCTCTGCCTGCGTGTGATTGTCTCACAGCAGAACAACAATAGAAATGAGGTCATGTGATTCACCTGCACAGTAACATTCTTCTGCAGCAGCATAAGCCACGCCCCCTCTCTGACCACACCTGTCCTTTCACCACCACATGTCCTTTTACCACCACATGACATCACAAGTAAAGACTTATCACTCACTCACTCATCATCATCATCATCATCATCATCATCATCATTATTATTATTATTATTATTATTAACAGAACTAAAACAGTAAGCTAGGCTAACATCAGCTGTTACTGTCTGTCTCTGACCATGTCTCTGACCATGTCTCTGTCCATGTCTCTGACCATGTCTCTAACCATGTCCATGTCTCTGACCATGTCCATGTCTGTGTCTCTGTCCATGTGTCCGCCTGGTCCTGCAGGTCCAGCATCAGTGCATGCTGGGAATAATTAGTGGGTCGGTGGAGTAATGTAAATGTAAGTTCATGTGAAAATGAAAATGTGACCAAACTTGTTTTTATGATTCAACACATTCTGACACATATAGACACACACACACATACACGTGCACGCACACACACACACACACACACATTACTGAGTCACTGAGCTCAGAAGCCTGGAGCTGCATTCACTTCCTGTTTGGAAAACCAACAGGAAACTGGATCCGGATGCCATTTTATCTTGATCCTGATCCGACAAAACCTTATGATGCGCAGTGACTAAACTGTGAGTCCACTAACAGAGACCAGAGTCCTGAACCAGAGACCACAGTCCACTAACACAGAACAGAGTCCTCTAACAGAGACCAGAGTCCTGTACCAGAGACCACAGTCCACTAACACAGAACAGAGTCCTGAACCAGAGACCACAGTCCACTAACACAGAACAGAGTCCTCTAACAGAGACCTGAGTCCTGAACCAGCGACCACAGTCCACTAGCACAGAACTAACCCTAACCCGAGTCCTCTAACAGAAACCATCAGACCATTAACCAGTGTTTCATTCTTAAATGTTGCACTACAGTTGTAAAAGAGCAGCTGCAACCTTTGCTTTTCCCAGGGAGAACCACAGGCTGGTTCTCCTGCTGGCACAACTACTTTTGTCACCCGAGACTTCAGTGAGGGCATCGAAAGGGTCCTGAGGCTCCTGTTCCTCTGACTCGGGTTCTAAATCGGGTTCTGTTTCCTCACTGTGAGACCACCATGACTGTAAATGCTATACTTGAGTTCACTGGACTAAAACCACGTCTTTAAAATGGACCAGATTCTGGTCTTTAGTTTAAATCAAAGGGTTCAGACCTCCATCATGAGGTCAGGAGCTCAGTTTTGACTTTGTCTGATGACGTCACCAGAGACAAACTCTCGTGCTGCTGCTCATCGATGTTATTGATCACTGATTATTTTGCTTTGTTTCAGACTGAAACAACCTAACGTCGAGTCCGTTTGTTTCAAAACTTCATCAAAGTCCCGACTTTTCGGCTTCTTCCTAAACTTTGACCTCAAATCAGTCCAGTCGGATTCAGACTGGGACCTGAGTCACCGTCAAGGACCCACCTTCAGCGGCGCCTCGAGCAGCGCGTGGATCCCGGAGATATGTTCACTCAGCGGCAGGTTCTCGTCCAGGTTCACCGTCGGAGGTCTGCGAGGTTCGGGGAAGTTGGTGCAGATGAACGGGTCAGAATCCTCCAGGTACTGGATCCGACACAGGACGGGAGCCATGGCCGTGTGAGCGCACACAGGCTGCGGTTTACAGTGAGAGTGAGTCGAAGTGAGGAAGAAGCCGCTCCAGGTGCGTGAAGCTGCCGAGGACTGGACACACACATCCGGTGTTTCCTTTCAGAATAAAACGTTAGGAAAAAAAGATATAATTTAGAGCTTTTCCAATGTTGTTTTGTCCAACAATCAGCTGTGAATTAACTTCATAATGAAAAATAATTATTCCTAATAGTTGTAATGATACATTTTCTTATCATTGTGTTGTGTTTTGTTCACCTGATATGTCCCTAATAAAGTTTTGAATTGAATTGTGTGCTGTTTGTGCACAGAATACAACAGTTTGTGTAAAATGACACAAACCTGACCGTCTTTTTATTCAACACATGTTTTCATATTTACCCTAAATTAAGAGACTATGGTGCAGCGGCGCCCTCTAGTGGCTGTTTGACTGCACTACAGCATATACACTTTTCAGTCCCAGACAAACGAGCTGGTGACGTTTCTCTACAGTTGACTATGATCATGGTGGCAGGAAACCAAGAAAAAACCCAGCATGTTTTCAGCCATGTTACCATGGTGACAACATCCCTAAACAAACCAGTCTGAAAAAAAAACATGAACCAAAAAAGTGTTAAGTGTAAGGAAAGGAAGTAAGGATATACAAAGTTAGGAGGTAAGAGAGGAAAAGGCACAGAAAAGAGATGAACCTTCCTGTGACATTGTTCTGTTCAGGTGTATCAGAAGAGGGCGGAGCTTCACATCTAATGTTACTGTGTTGTTAGTGTATTTGTCACCATGGTAACAGTATGATGATAAAATATGAGAGTTCCTCTCTGTGGCCTGCAGGGGGCAGAGTCTGATCACAGTCTGTGGTTCTGGTCCTGTTGCTGCAGGAGGTTCTAAACGTTCTGGTTTCTGGTGCTGCAGGAGGTTGTAAGGGTTCTGGTTTCTGGTGCTGCAGGATGTTCTAAGGGTTCTGGTCCTGTTGCTGCAGGAGGTTCTAAGGGTTCTGGTTTCTGGTGCTGCATGATCACATTTACTGCAGGTTGGTCAAAACTCTCCAGAACAAACGACAAATCATTAACAACCTGCAAGAAACGTGTTTTCTGAGCGGGAAAAAGGAAACCCGAGTCCGAGAAACCAGGAGTCCAGTCAGACTCCTGGTCATGGAGCAGGGCTGGTCTTGCAGTGTGGCGACTAATGCAGCTTCTCAGGGATCATGAGGTTCTGGAGATCTTTGAGATGAGTTCATTGTTCACAGGTGGTTAAAGGTCAAAGGTCAACTTCCATTCATAAGATCACAAGTCAGGTTCTATCACGGGCTCGACTAAAAATGCTGCTTCATTCTGCTGAGTTAGAGTTTCAGGACTCATCTTGTCTTTCACAACTGCTGAGTCACAGCAGAGATAAAGCTGAGGGAGGACAAGACAGTGATGGACACACTGTGAACTTCACTCCTTCATACAAACATGTCCACTGCTGCCTAGTGTGGACACTTTGTGTCACAAAATAAGACATTTGAACGTACGATGGAGGCAGCAGTGGATCAACAACTCTGTCAAGTTCAATCACACAACCAGCTTTCTCAATACTCAAGTACACAAGTATGTACTCCAGTCGTACTTGAGAAGTACAGAGTACTCACAGTAAAGAGTACACAAGTATGATTCTTCAGTTAGAACAGCAGCTACTTGTTTGATTGACAGGTGATGCCGAGTGCTTCAGCCTCATTAGCACCACCTACAGTGTTGAAAAATGAACATATGAAATACTTTTAATAAATGCAGATATATAGTTATTATTTTCACATTTTAAATATTTAACTTTATTTATTAATTTATTTTTATTAAAATATACAGAACAATGTGGAAAATAGATATATTACAGTACTGTAGTAAATATACATACTGTATACAGTATATGTATATATGATACTGAAGTACAGTGATACTACAGTGATACAGTATCACTGTAGTATCACTGCACTGCAGTATCACTGCAGTATCACTGTGCTGTAGTATAACTGTACTGCAGTATCACTGTAGTATCACTGTGCTGTAGTATAACTGTACTGCAGTATCACTGTAGTATAACTGTACTGCAGTATCATTGTACTGTAGTGTCACTGTAGTATCACTGTACTGCAGTATCACTGTAGTATAACTGTACTGCAGTATCACTGTACTGCAGTGTCACTGTAGTATCACTGTAGTATAACTGTACTGCAGTATTACTGTAGTAATACTCAGTAGTAGTACTCTGTCCTGCAGCAGTAGTTGCCTTGGTCTTGCTCCTTCACACACTGAGATTCAGCAGGGAATTGAACCGTCGACCTCAGCAGCACGTGTTGGTCGCTGCTCAGAGGAGGTCCCTCCCTCCCTCGCTCCCTCCCTCCACATCTTTGTCCAATCAGAGGACAGACCAACTGGGTGAAGTGTGGACGTCCTGCTCCACTGTTGCTCAACTTCCTTCACCTCGACCTCCTCCTCTGTTCCCATGGAGGGAACATGACTCCGCCTCCTACCAACAAACACACCAGTGTGTTTGTGTGTTCATGCTCCCTGAGGAGGAGGAGTTTCAAAACCTGCTGATGCAGCAGACTGCAACTCTACCGGTGTCCACATGGAGACACACGCAGTGTGTGTGTGAGAGTTGCCTTCCGTCTCTTCAGCGTTGTCTCTTCAGCGTCGTCTCTTTGGCGTTGTCTCTTCGTCTTCATCTTTTCATCTCACATCAGACTACGTTTCCCATGATTCCCTGTGATATGATCAGACTCCAGAGGTCATAGTTCAGAGGCCTTGTGTGGTTCATGGTTGTAATGAGATCCAGCTGTGGGCGGGGCGTTTGTGTGTGATTGACGACCTTCTCTCACTGATGTTTCTCTAACGACAATAAACTTTATCACTATGACGACACAGAACAACTTCTCTGTTCACACCACCAGACATACACCTGGATGCCCCGCCCCCTGCTGACAGTGCTGGTGCCACCTGGATGCCCTGCCCCCTGCTGATCACATGTTTCCAGATAAAGTTATGAGTGAAAACACATGATGATGAAATGTTGATTTATTTGTTCACAAACAAACTCTCAGTTCAGAGGTTCATGGTTCACATGGTTCAAATCCTAGTTCAGAACCTGGTTCAGAGGCTGGTTCAGAACCGGGTTCAGATCATGGTTCAGAACCTGGTTCAGTGAAATCCAAGATCCTGGTCTGGTTTAAAAAAAAGAAAGAAAAAACAATGTGAAGCACACACTCTCTCTCTCTCTCACACACACACACTCTCTCTCTCTCACACACACACTCTCTCTCACACACACACACACTCTCTCTCTCTCTCACACACACTCTCTCTCTCTCACACACACACTCTCTCTCTCACACATACACACACTCTCTCTCTCTCTTTCACACACTCACTCTCTCTTTCACACACACACACACACTCTCTCTCTCACACACACTCACTCTCTCTTTCACACACACACACACTCACTCTCTCTTTCACACACACACACTCTCTCTCTCTCACACGTACACTCTCTCTCTCACACACTCTCTCTCTCTCTTTCACACACGTACACTCTCTCTCACACACACTCTCTCTCTCACACATACACACACTCTCTCTCTCTTTCACACACACACACTCTCTCTCTCTCACACACACACACACACTCTCTCTCTTTCACACACACACACACACACACACACTCTCTCTCTCTCACACACACTCTCTCTCTCTCTTTCACACACGTACACTCTCTCTCTCACACATACACACACTCTCTCTCTCTCTCACACACACACACTCTCTCTCTCTCTCTCACACACTCTCTCTCTCTCTCACACACACACACACACACACACACACACACTTGGTGACAAAGGTCACATGATAAAGGTGACGTCACCCTGGCTGCGAGCCAATCAGAGCACAGCAGCTTTGTCTCCGCTGACTCGGGCAGATGGCCGATCCGATTGGCTCTGGCCGGTGACATTTTCCGTCCATTTTCCCTGATGTCTCAGTGCAGACGAACGAGGACACGTGAATGCCACATGAGCAGCATTGCTCAAAGGTCCCAGGGTGATCATTAACTCCGCCCCCTCCTCCTCCTGCATGTCCACATGTGGGGAATCGCATGGTAGTTTTCAGAGGCTCCACCCACATTAACTAACACACCCTGGAAAACACAGGTCACATGACCAGATGTAAACAGTCAGTTACAACACGATCTCACAGTTTCCAAAATAAAAGTTTCTTTAGGTCGCCGTATTTAGTCAGCGACCATATTTTACTGACGTACAAACACACACATATTTTTAAGAAAAGGTCAAATAGCTCATAACTGACCATTCTGACACGTCCTGTTGCAGTCTACATACTACAAATTCTTCCGTAGCTTCCTCTTGTTCAGGGTCGGACTCTGGTTCAAACATATATGGTTGAACCGCAAAGTTTCCTCCACCAGCCGTGTTTCTCCCACGGTTCACGTTCAACTGTTGTCATGGTAGCGTGAGCGTGGCGGCGTCGACACACCCCCTGGAAGAAGTGGGTGAGTGTTTACCTGTGTCTCATTTGCATGTAAAGGGACCATGCACAAAACCGAGCGGTCTGAAAGGGGCGATTTTGGCAGGGTTGTTGAACTGCTATGGTGCTTCATCCTTATGGTATTTTGACCAAAGCATGTCACAGGCATGTTCATTAGGACAACAGGGAACTATTTTAACTTGGAGAAATAGGGTATAATATGTCTCCTTTAAGCCTTTAAGAGCATTTAAGTCAGTGGGAGCAGACACATGAAGCACTTTGAAGGCTAACATCAGTGATAGCCAGAGGAGCTAAATGAGCAGAGGGGGGACATGAAGACCAGGTGCACTGGTGCGTTCTGGACCAACTGTAGTGGTTTCACAGCACAGGTCGGGAGGCCTGTTAGCAGGGCGTTAGCAGAGAGATGACCAGAGCCTGTACTCGGAGCTGGAGCCTGTTGAGTTCGGTACGCTCAGATTTTTCTTATATTGAACAGAAGCAACATGATCTGTAAAGGTCAACAGGTCATCGATCATCACACCCAAGTTTGTTGCTATCTTTGAAGGAGCCAGAGATAGAGAGAGGATATGAATGCAGATTTTCTGATGTATCGTTGGCTCGGCTGAGAAGAGCAGCAGTTCAGGTTCTGGAGAGGTTTATCTGGAGGGGGTGGACTTTCATCCCTGCAGAGACGTGACAGAGAGACCGTGTGGTCATCAGGTGACAGATACAGCTGGGTATCATCAGCATAGCAGTGATATGTGAGCGGGTGAACATGGCAAAGAGGAGAGGCCCCAGCACTGAGCCTTGGGGCACCCCTGTGGCAAGGCTGTGTGACCGAGCCAGGACACAGTAAACAATCACCCAGTTGGTTGGTTAGTTGGTTGATTGGTTAGTCGGGTAGTTAGTCGATTGGTTAGTTGGTTGGTTCTTCCTCCTCCTCTTCTTCCGCCTTGTGTTCTTCCACCTCCTCCTCATCCTCGTCTTCAACCACATTCCCATCACTTTACTCATGGTTATTGAGATCAGCAGCGTTTCGAGCGTTTATCTTGTTTATGACTTTGTGAAACCTGGAATAAATCAGCAGTGCTGCCAAGCTCCCAGTGACGTGCTCGCCCTCGCCAGCGTTCTTCCCTCTCTAATTCATCCTGACAAGTGCGGCCTGAACCTGTCAATCACTGGCTCTTGATTGTTCACAGATTTCTGGAGTGACACCTCCTCCTCCTCCCCCTCCGTGAGTCCGTCCATCCTCGTCTGATCTGTGCTCTTCTGCTGCACATTATGTTTTACCCAGAAACATATTCACTCACATCATCATCGTCATCATCATCATCGTCATCATCGTCGGTTAGGGTTAGACAGTGATCAAACAGGAAGTCACTTAACGTCAGAAACAGGAAATAATAAAAGACAAAGAGAAACAGTCTGAATACACAAGACTACGTCTGACCTGCAGGTCAAAGGGCACCAGCCTCACTGATGACATCGTCACTTCACATGTGAAAGAACTCAGCAGTTTGTGTTTCTGCTTTTAAACATGCAACACACACACAACATGCTTCAGAGATGTGTGTGCATGTTTATGTGTGTGTATGTGTTTGTTCATGTGTGTGTGTTTGTTCATGTGTATGTGCGTATGCGTGCATGTGTGTTCATGTGTGTGTGTGTGTATGTGTTTGTTCATGTGTATGTGCGTATGCATGCATGATGTGTGTTCATGTGTGCGTGTGTTTGTGCAGAAGAAACAGAACATCTTTTCCAGATGAGTGTGTGTGTGAAGCTTTTGCCAGTTTCTCTGAGGAGGTAAATTTTTAACAACGACGAGGTCATCGCTCATTTTTATGTTTCTCTCTCTCTCTCTCACACACACACACACACACATTAATATTCAGCTCATTCTTTTGGACAGAAACACCTTCACACGCCCTCAGCCTGACCTCATCTCCCACAGGTACGGGGGGGGGGGGGGGGGGGGCGGGTCTCCAGACTGGATGGACAGATGATGAGGTCTGAGACACAGAGACTCACTCGCAGTGAAAATATGTCTGTGAGCAGAGACACACAAAAGTTTTTATTTGATTTTTATTCACTTAAAAAATGTCCTTATCTCCCATCCACACACACACACACACACACACAATGCACAGTATAAAAACATGCTGATGTTCTGAGTGGGAACGTTAGAGTGAAGCTGATCAGGATCAGACATCATCCACATCTTAGCTCTGAGTCAAAGCCACTTAAACACTCCACACCCACGCTAAGCTTTATAATTATAACGTCTGTTGACAACAGCCAGAGGCCCCGCCCCCTCACGGCGTGGTGTGGGGGGGTGGCTGCCCAGATCTGCTCACACCTCATTAGCAGACAGCTAACGACCCAGCCCGGTTTAAAACTGGATTTATTTAAGCTGTGACTCAAGGTGTCTGACTCCGCCCATGACCACAAACACTAAACACACACACCTGTCTGGAAAATAAGCTCCGCCCCCTAACTAAGGTAGAGTATGTCTCCGACCGAGTGGAATGATGTATGATCTGACCGAGTGGAAAGACACACAAGAAATGACATGTAACAAGACGCTGTGTTCACTGTGATTGATGTCACAGTGACATCACAGTGACTAAAGAAACAAAAACCTACAATCAGCAGAAACTAAATCCAATAACCATCAATTATCAATTAAGATAAAAACTTTATTGAAACGTTCACTGACTGTCAATATGAGTGGAAAAAACAATGATCAATAATCAACACATTCATTGATGATGTTATCATTATCATCAGAGTGGGTTGTCATGGCAACACCTGGATTTCCAGGCTCCTTTTCAATAACAAACCAAAGGAACCAATTTGTGTGACATCACTGATTTATCACATGACCTTTGTCACACACACATTAATCAGATTCAGGACATGGATACTGTGTGTGTGTGTGTTTAAAGGATCACTGCGCTGGTTTATATTGATTTGTTACAGATTGAGAAAATGTGTGACAAACAAAGTAAAAACATAATGTGAAGTAAACAATGACAATCATGTCGCTATGCGGCGTCAACGTCTTAAACAGGAAGAGGAAGCACAAGAAGTGAGGTCAGGTCGCTGGTTTCTCACTTCATAAGGTTCACGTCACAGTCAATGATCCAAAGATCAATAACACGATCACTTTGATCACTTTCCAATTCTCAATAAAAGTCTTTTAGTCAGGATTTCACTTTGGCCAATAAGTTATCAATAATATTGATGGATTTGTGCATTTCATCCTGATCCTGGTGACGTTTCGTTGTTGCTGAAAAATGATTTGACAGCTTTTCCAGCAGGGGGCGTTCAACACGAGAGACTCAGTAATAAACCACAGAAAAAAACGAGTAGAAGACCAGATCACATGTTCATGAGTTTCCAAAGTTTCACCAACAACCCCCAAAGCCCCACCCACCTCATTGTCCATTGGTGGGGTTGTTGGGGGCGGGGCTAGAGCCCTCTGCACCGGCCTGTGGAGGCGGGACGTTGTCGGCCAGGTTGTGAGCGTGCTCCAGGAACAGGTCTTTGAGCACGCTCAGTTCTTTGCTCAGCAGCTTGATCTTTGCCTCCAGACGCTCGTTCTCCTCCTTCAGCTCGTTGACGCGCTGCTGCGTGTCCATCGCCTTCTGTTTGCTGCGCATGCGACTCTTCTTCACCGCCAGGTTGTTGCGCTCGCGTCGCTGCCGGTACTCGTCGCTGTCCTTGTCCGCCTGGGGCTTCTTCATCGTGCTGGGGGGGAGGGCCTTGCCGCCTCCGGCTGAAGGGTGGGCGGGGACGAGTTGTGGGACTTGCTGCAGTCCAATTACGGACGGTGGCAGCGATGAGGAGGCGTGGCCCTGACTTTGGATAACGCTCACGCTGCTGCGGTCAGATGATGTGGTGAGTTTCGGCTGCGACGGCCGGCTCATTTGTGATGTGCTGCCTTCAGGTGCTGCTCTCTGACCACGGACGTGGAGAGAAGAAACAGGAAGTAGACCACACCCAACCTGGGGAGACAAGAGAGGGGAGGGGCTTCATTTAGCTTAGTCCTTCGTTCTTTTTGACATGTGGTTATTTTCATAAAACCAGTTTGGATCATATTTGTAATAACGGAGCCTGAGAAAATAGATTTCTGAAAATGAAATGAATTAGCTTTTATTTGATTAAATAATAAAAAATCCTCTTTATTTTCTAAGTATAAATTAATTTAAGAAGATCTATGTTCTTTTATATTTGCTTTATTTACTCTTCTTTGCTGTTGTTTTGTTGATGTCAGTGTAATAAAGCGTTCTTTTCAGTTATTAAACCAGATGAAAGGTGCATTACTGCCACCTGGAGTTCACCGGACGAATCCTTCATGAATCAAACTGAAACTGTGCAAAATACAAACAAAAAACAGAACTGTCCCTTTAACCGCCCCCCCCCCCCCCCCACACACACACTGTTCATCATGAACAAGTAATTCACAGAAAACGTGTTGATCATGAATATTTATCACATAATCACAGATTATTATTATTTACATCACACACACACAAACAACACACACACACACAAACACACAAAACAACACAAACGAGTGGTTCTGTCACTCGTGTGTTGCTACTGTGATTGGTCAGATCGTTGCCAGGCAGCAGCGATCAGCTGTGCGCAGAGAAAATGGCTCCGTGTAGAACCTGCTGTTGCCCGATGTTGCATCATCATCATCATCTTTTTACACAGAGAGAGAGAGAGAGAGAGAGAGAGCGAGAGAGAGAGAGAGAGAGAGAGAGCGAGAGAGAGAGAGAGAGAGAGAGAGCGCGAGAGAGAGAGAGAGAGAGAGAGAGAGAGCGAGGAACTCCACACACATCTAAGCCGCCGAGTATAACCCTGTTGTGGGTCAACGACTCTCAACACACCCGGTAAAGAAGCAAAGAATCGAGACGAACCCGGAATCATCCCGTAATGACCAGAACCAGAGCAGTTGGAGTTGAGAGAACAACATAACTAGAATCAGAACACATTCTCTCTCTCTCTATTATTTCTGTCTCTCCTCCACCGGGAAGCTAGCAGCTAGTTAGCTTCAGATGCTATCGCCGCTGTTCGTTCAATTTCCGGTCCATGAACCGTTTGAAAGCCACGTTACCTTCACCGGGATCCACTGGCCGGAACCGTCCGTCGGTTCTGACGCGCTCCGGACTTTCAGCTGGACTTTTTTCGGTACTCGAGCTCCGGATCTTCTTGTTTAGAACATGGACACAAGACGATTGCGAAATCTCTTTTCCTTGTACGGAGATGTTCCCGCTCAGCCAATCACAGGCCAGGAGGCGGAGGCGGTGCGAGCGCGTGGCCAATCACAGACGAGTGTGTTGCAGAGTGATGCAATGCCCGCCGTGATTGACAGTTCATCCGACCAATAGAAGAAGACCGTTGGTTTTGTTTATGTAACTTTTGATTTGGTGAAACGAGTTCATACAAAAGTGACGTCATCTACAAATGATGACATTTCAAAAACTCAATTAGAGATAAGACCTGTCACTCAATTAACTGTCACTCACTCACTTACCTGTCACTCGATCCCTCACTCACATGTTATTACATTACATGTCATTTAGCAGACACTTTTATCCAAAGCGACTTACAAGGGAATTGAGTACAACCTGTCAGGGGTGGAGTTGAACTTGCGACCATGAAGTCTTTTGCACACAGGGTACCGGTCTTAACCACTGAGATAACCCACCCACATGTCACTCAATCACTCACTTACCTGTCACTCAATCAATCACTCACTTACCTTTCACTTAATAACTTACCTGTCACTCACTCACTTACCTGTCACTCAATCAATCACTCACTTACCTTTCACTTAATAACTTACCTGTCACTCACTCACTTACCTGTCACTCAATCAATCACTCACTTACCTGTCACTTAATAACTTGCCTGTCACTCACTCACTTACCTGTCACTCAATCAATCACTCACTTACCTTTCACTTAATAACTTACCTGTCACTCACTCACTTACCTGTCACTCAATCAATCACTCACTTACCTTTCACTTAATAACTTACCTGTCACTCACTCACTTACCTGTCACTCAATCAATCAATCACCCACTTACCTGTCAACAAGTTATAACATGTTAAAATATGATTTAATATGTTATAATGAGTTTGGTCAGAATGTAAACACAGTTGTCAAAGGCTGTAATTATCACATTATTCTGATTTACACTTAAATCCCATGTGTGTGAGTGAGTGTATGTGAGTGTGTGTGTGTGTGTGTGTGAGAGAGTGAGTGAGTGAGTGTGCGCGCGACCGCCCACTCCCTGCTCCACTATATAACCGCACTTTGACAGCTCACAGTTTTACTGAGCAGCAGGAACCACGGCTCTCTCTCTCACCCTGTCACCGGGACTCCCCCTCTCTCTCTCTCTCTCTCTCTTTCTCTCTCTGAGTGTGTGTCTCTCACTCAGTCTCTCACCCTGGATTCCCGCAGCTCGTCGCCATGTCTGCCCGGTTTTAGATTCTCCATGGAGCTGTCGAACCTGTATGAGGTCGCGCCCCGACCCCCGCTGAGCAGCCTGCCCCACAGCCATCAGCCGTCCTCCGGTTACAGAGATCCGGCTGACCCTGGCGGGGACATCGGAGACAACGAGACGTCCATTGACCTGAGCGCCTACATCGATCCCGCTTCCTTCAATGACGACTTTTTGGCGGACCTGTTCCACCACAGCTCCCGCCAGGACAAGCTGAAACTCATGAGCGGGGACTTTGACCCGGTTCCGTGCAGCGGCCCAGGTTCACAGCAGCAGCAGCATCAGCAGCAGCATCAGCAGCAGCAGCACCAGCAGCACCAGCACCACCAGCATCAGCATCAGGTCTACATGTCTGGCTACTTAGAGTCCAAGCTGGAGCCGCTATACGAGCACAGTCCGCCGCGTCTCCGCCCTGTGGCCATCAAACAGGAGCCGCGGGACGACGAGGAACTGAGCGCGGGCGTGCCGCCCTCCTACCCGCACCACCCGCAGCACTTCTCCCCGCAGTCGCAGCTGCCCCACCTCCAGTACCAGATTGCGCACTGCGCGCAGACCACCATGCACCTCCACCCAGGACACCCGACTCCTCCGCCAACCCCGGTGCCAAGCCCGCACCAGCACCCGCACCCGCACCAGAGTGGCCTGAAGCTGTTGGAGCAACGGGGTGGCGGGAAACCAAGGAAACACGTTGACAAGAGTAGCCCGGAGTACCGACTGAGGCGCGAGCGCAACAACGTGGCCGTGCGCAAGAGCAGAGACAAGGCGAAAATGCGCAACATGGAGACGCAGCAGAAAGTGGTGGAGCTGAGCTCAGACAACGAGAGACTGAGGCGGAGGGTGGAGCACCTGAGCCGTGAACTGGACACGCTGCGTGGAATCTTCAGACAGATGCCCGACGGATCCTTCAAACCCAGCTGAGGGACTCGGATCCGAACTGGACCCGGGCTGGTAACTGGTTAACTCCTGGAATACTGGTCCTATGTGGACAGACTGAGACAGCTGAGGCGATTTTTCTCCTGAAACACGTGACCTGGTCTGAGATCTGATCTCTGCTGGAAACAGGTGAAGAACCTGCGCAGGTACAAACTCTGAGACTCTGAAAAACCTTCATGGTGCTGGTTTCCTGCACACACACACACACACACACACACACACACACACACACACACACACACACAGAGCAGCTAAAGTATTACATGTGTGTTTCTTTCATATCTATTGTGTATCCATGTTACATGATCACATTACTCTGGTACTGAGGATTCTATCATGTGAAGTTAAACTTTAAAAAATCTTGTAAACAGTTTTTTTTTGCCTTCAGTGAAAACTGTGAAACCTCAAATCTCCACTGCAAACACACACTCTCACACACACACGCTCACACACACACACACACACACACACACATACACATTGAAAGTGAATCTATGGTACCTGCTTTGTCCCGTCACTGTCCAGTGGAAACATCGTAGCTCCAACATGTCTCAAACTTGTGTGTAACGTTCACCATGATTCACAAAAACATGTTTTTAAATGTTTTTGAAAAAAAGTTATTTGAAAGTTTGTTTTTAAACAAGAAATGTTTAAAAATGTTTTAAATGAACGTGTGATTTTGAAATAACAGTGACGGGACAAACGGCTCTGTCTTCTGCACTATCACACACACACACACACAAACACACTCAGTGCCTTCTGATACGAGATGACCTTTGACCTCTGAACAGAGGAACATATACTTGTCTCAGTTATAAAATAATTGACATTTGAAAGTAAATTTATATAAAATTTGAATATTGTTATAATAAAGAGTTTATCTCATTTGTTTCTTTCCTGTTTGAAACACTGACACTCGTCAGCCTGTAGGGGGGCACACAGGACTATAAAGACATGAAGAATCAACAACACATTGCACAGGTCCAGGTCCAGGTTTGGGTATAGATCTAGGGCCAGGCCCAAGTCCAGGTCCAGGTCCACGTCTAGGTAACAAACCATAAAATGAACTAAGATCAACAATCAATAAAGTGATTGAGCTGTTAATGAAGTGGATTCATGTTTTCATTTTACAAACCCTCAGTTCATTGTGTACTGAGTGCACAGCGGCGCCCTCTACTTGTGAGACGAGCAAATGAGGGACTGGATTCTCCATCTGACAGATTATTAACGGATTATTGTTATTAATAATGATAATAATAATAATAATTACTAAAATTAAAAAATGTAATATCAAGACACTCAAGGTCACCGTATGAATTCACAACGTAGAGAAACAAAACATGAATTATGATCACATGAAATATGAAAGTAAACAAAAAAGCAGCTGTATATGTGTGTGTTTGTGTATATACACATATACAGTATATGTATGTTTTTGTGTATATACACACACACACACTGTATATGTGTGTGTTTGTGTATAGTAGAGCCGGCAAGTGTTGTCTACCACCTGCCATAATTAGAAGATGAAGAAGAAGAAGCCGGAGGATTGGTGACTAGGATTGGTGGTAACCAGGGGGAGGGGGGAGGGAGGGAAGGCTGGACTGTCTCATTTCGCAGCGCTTGACTTCCAGGTCCCCCGAAGTGTCCGGTCGACGGAGTCATATACTTCGTTGACCGAACGCTTCGGAGGGTCGAGTCCCTTAATTGGGACACGGCTACTGTATATATGTGTGTGTGTATAAATACATGTATATAGAAAAACAGTAGAACATCAGAGGATCAGAAGAACATCATTAGAACATTAGAGGATCAGAAGAACATCAGAAAAACATTAGAGGGTCAGAAGAACATTAGAGGCTCATTAGAACATCATCAGAACAGTACAGGATCATTAGAACATCATCAGAACATTAGAGGATCAGAAGAACATCATCTGGACATTAGAGGATCAGAAGAACATCATTAGAACATCATCAGAACATTAGCGGTTCATTAGAACATCATCAGGACATTAGAGGATCAGAAGAACATCATCAGGACATTAGAGGATCAGAAAAACATCATCAGAACATCATCAGGACATTAGAGGATCAGAAGAACATCATTAGAGGATCAGAAGAACATTAGAGGATCATTAGAACATCATCAGAACATCAGAGGATCAGAAGAACATCATCAGGACATTAGAGGATCAGAAGAACACCATAAGAACATCATCAGAACATTAGAGGATCAGAAGAACATCATCAGAACATTAGAGGATCAGAAGAACATCATCTGAATATCAGAGAATCAGAAGAACGCCATTAGAATGTTATAGGATCAGAAGAACATCATTAGAACAGCATCAGAATATTAGAGGAGCAGAAGAACATCACCAGAACATCATCAGAACATTAAAGGACCAGAAGAACATCATCAGAACATTAGAGGATCAGAAGAACATCATGTAAACAGGTCTTATGATGGTCTAATGTTCTTGTGATGTCCTCAGGTTCTGGCGTTAGTTCCACTTCATGTTCCAATGTCTGTAATGAAATGATGAATCTCCATGTGACCTTCTCCTGGCTCAGGAACACACATTCCTCCATATGAAGAGAATCCAGAACGTGAAGCCAACACTTCTCCACCCTCACTGTGCTGCTGACAGCTGTTAACAGGAACCATGTGACGTTTGGACTCATCCATTCACAGCAAGACCTGAGAACAGATCAAAGGCTGAAGACACAGAGATGTGTTTTCTGAGGCAGAACCTGAAGTGTCCTTGGGCAAAGACAGCAGCGTGTGAATGGGTGAATGTAACGCAGCTTTCACCCAGACGAGGAACTGAGAACAATATAAAGAAAAAAACATTAAGACATTTATCATGTTTTTTTCACACACACACACACACACACACACAGTCAAAGTGTGTGTGTGATTGATGGTGTTGTTTAAATCTCAGTTTTGTTTCTTTGGCAAAGCGACGCCTTAGAAAAACAGACGGGGGAGTGGGTGAAGAAAAAGAATTAGAAAACAAAATGGGACTTGTCCTCACCACCAACCACACCACAGCTATCTGCCCCCCCCACGCAGCAGGAATGTATCAACACACAAACATGGCGTTGTCCCAGACTCCACTATTTTTCTCACAAATGTTTGGACTCAGTTTGACTCGCTTGGTCCGACCCTAACCGCAGTATCTGATCCTGGTCCTGATCCTGGTCCTCTGCCTCCTCCACTGTGGAGCCACGGGGAATGTTCAGTACCGCAGGACTTCACCGGTGGTCTGAGACTCCGACTTACTAACAAGTCAGTAAGTTAATTAATTAGAAAGTTGCTAAGTCAGTTAGTAAATGAGTAAGTCAGTAAGTTAATGAGTAAGTCAGTAAGTAAATAAATGAGTAAGTCAGTAATTTAATAAATGAGTAAGTCAGTAATTTAATAAATGAGAAAGTCAGTAATTCAATAAATGAGTAAGTCAGTAAGTAAATAAATGAGTAAGTCAGTAAGTAAATAAATGAGTAAGTCAGTAAGTTAATAAATGAGTAAGTCAGTAATTTAATAAATGAGTAAGTCAGTAAGTAAATAAATGAGTAAGTCAGTAAGTTAATGAGTAAGTCAGTAAGTTAATGAGTAAGTCAGTAATTTAATAAATGAGTAAGTCAGTAAGTTTATGAATGAGTAAGTCAGTAAGTTAATGAGTAAGTCAGTAAGTTTATGAATGAGTAAGTCAGTAAGTTAATCAGTAAGTCAGTAAGTTAATAAATGAGTAAGTCAGTAATTTAATAAATGAGTAAGTCAGTAAGTTAATGAGTAAGTCAGTAAGTTAATGAGTAAGTCAGTAATTTAATAAATGAGTAAGTCAGTAAGTTTATGAATGAGTAAGTCAGTAAGTTAATGAGTAAGTCAGTTCCTCTGGTTTGTTTTGATCATCACCATCATTATAATCATGCAGCTAACAACTGGAGGTTATGTGTGTGTGAGTGTCATCCTACGAATTACCTGGTTGTACCTGAAGTGGGCGTGGCTGACTTTGCTGCACCACATTTACATTCCTGACACAGTCTCACACACATACACACGTTCGACATACATGACTTGAGAGGACATTGCATCGACTTACCTTAATTTAGATTTACTCAACTAACTCTAACCTTAACCATAATTACTAGTGGCCTAATCCTACTAACCCTAGACACACACACACACACACACCTTATTGTCACATCATGTTATTGATCATATACTCAGTAAGTTGATGGGGGTGTGACCTAATGTCTTGTTTGAGGACACGAAGGTCGTCTTAGTCACAAAAAGCACATGTTGGACGTTTCACTGGACACATGAAGAAGTGACTTGTGTTTATGTGTGTGTGAGGTCAGGAGGAGGAGGACAACCAGCTGTCTCTGTCTCATGATGTTCAGACATCTGGACTCTGTCCAATAGTGAAGAGCAGGAAGTCTTCGAGAGGACACAACTCAGCAAGGGACAAGCTGGATGTCTCGTGTTTACTTTAGGATTTTAGATTCATGAACTTCATCTGTTTAACAGCAATAAGTCTTTTATTCTGAAAACTGTGGAGGTGAACAAAAACAGAGACTTTATTTTGAAAACTTTAGGGGTTACAGTTAAAGTCTGTCCCGTGTCTGCTAATCTCACACAATCAGTGGTGAACATGTGGCATAAGGCTGGCGCCCGGCGGTGTCCATATTGTTCTCCGTGTTTATTCTTAGGCTGTAAAAGAAAATAACTAAAAATAGTTTGAGCTGAAACAAAATGCTGAGAATTATGTATACATATATATTTATTTATTTATACAGAGGACGATAAAATCATTTATATAAAAATGCTGCTACTTTAGAAACATCTCTCTGTAAACTCTGAGGTTTCACTGAAACAACACTCGTCTGTCTGCTGGAGCCGGAGCTGCAGGACGTTTTAACCACAGGGACGTTTTAATGACACCGTCCAGGAGCCACGCTCACCCAGAAACAGTAAGGGGGGGGGGAGAAACACAGCAGGGTTTCCATGGAAACAATGGAGGTGGACGTCAGGTGATGGACAGATGGACAGGTGGTAAGTTTGATCAAGTGATTAAAAAGTTTTAATAACACTGAGACTGGAAATAAGAAAACATGTCCATGAGGCAATAAACAGGGATGAGGGACTATACCAGCTGTCCTACACCTGGGACTCGGCTGGTAGACCTTGTCACCGTCACTCCAACCTGGACATAAGATCAGAGGTCACAGCAACATCTCGTGTCACTTCTGAGGAAGATTACAGGAAGTGCAGTGGAAACTGTGAAGGTAAACAAACTTACATCCGTCTTCTGAAGAGGACAGAATCTGTGACATCTGACCTCGAATTGGGGTCAGAGGTCATGATACAAAAAAGGTTTGAACTTCAGTTTATCTCTGAGCAGGTGATTAATTTGACAATCAAACTTCAACAGAGACATGTGGCTGTCCCTGCCACCTTCAGGCATTACATTACATGTCATTCAGCAGACGCTTTCATCCAAAGCGACTTACAAGGGAATTGAGTACAACCTGCCAGGGGTGGAGTTGAACTTGCGACCATGAAGTCTCTGGCACACAGGGTACCAGTCCTAACCACTGAGCTACCCCACCCCAGGAAGACATGAGACTCTGCAAGTGAGACACTTAAGACATGAGACAAACATGAGACTCACCTGACAGTGAAGAGAGGGTCAATCCTGTGTATGTGTCTTTAGTGGAATTCTGGGAGTTCTGCCATGAAACACACACTCAGCATTCCTCACACACATACATACAGATACTGTGAGTGTGTGTGTGTTCTTCCTCATCATCTTCCTCAGCTGAAAACCTGCAGAGAAGAACAACATTAAAAACACGTGATGAATTCTTCACTGTGGTCACATTTCTGCTGAATCAGCAGCACTGCGACGCCCCCCCCCCCCCCAGGTCCCTCCCACCTCTGGTTTCCACGGCAATAAACGTCAAAACACAGAGACATTCCTTATCTGCTGAAGCCTGATTTAACTTTGTAAATCACTCACTCTCCCACACCAAACTCCACAGCTGCCACACACACACACACTGCTCCATCACTAAGTTCAAATGTCTTCTTTTGTCCCTTCACTGTTTTAAATCCAACATTCAGATTGACGTCAGTGACACAAAGTGACCACACGAGGCAACAGAGGAGCAGCTGAAATAAAAATGGACTTTGGTGTGTGTGTGTGTGTGTGTGTGAGTGAGTGGTTTACCAAAGTCTGTCTGACAGTGAGACAAAGACGTGATCATGTGATGTAAATATCAGAGACTTAAAGTAGATCTGATTTTGTTAAGTGAATAAAATGAGTTTTTCTTGTGTCCCTTTAAAGGACAACACAGAGGGAGGCGTTAAACTGGGAGTGGACATGTCCGTCTCCCTGTCTCACATCAAACTGCTGACTGAGACTCATGGAAACATCTGTCCACTTTCACTTCTGGTTTTCTTTGTCTGTCAGGGTCCAACCTGCGCGGCATTATGGGTAAACATGCCCCAGTCAGCAAAAAGACAGAAGAACTTTCTATTAATGTCACACTCACACATGCAGGAAATGTTCCAGTGACAGTGGACACAGAAGACAGACCCACTGCGTCCACATGTCCTCTCTCTCTCTGTGTTTACGTCTATTTAAAGCGTCTCCGTTTATTTATGCAACATGTGTTTATGTTTCTACTTTCTGGAGCCTGTGGTTCTTTGGTGCTCCAAAAACAAAAGTCAGGTTACCGTCGTCTCTGAGGACGTCTGGGACTAGCACCGCAGTGGCTCGTCTCAGGTCTGTGATGTCCACTGTGTGAGGACTGTGATTCTCCATTTTGAAATGTCATGTAACTGCAAACAGATAATTTAATGATTATTAATAACTCACATCTTTAGCCAACATGTCATTGTGTGATTTAGGGATCAGTCACCTGACCATCACTATGACCTTTGACCCCCTCAGTCTTGTAGCTTCCATGTGAGAAGAAAAGAGGCTTTGACTTTATGTAACAGCTCAAAGGTCTGAAACGCCATCATCGCCTCCTGAGAGAGTAAAGTCCACATGGACCTGCAAGCTGGATTTATCAGAGCTAACCCGAACCAAGGTAGTGATCAACCTGTGGTCCATGAACACAACAGAAAACGCAAGTGACGACACAACAAAACAACAGACAACAAAGTAAAGTCCACATGAGCAGAGTCAGTGTGAGTGACACATAATGTAATATCATGTAACATAACACTGCACTACTTCATTTTAGGCTCAAAAACATGGCTGTAATGTCCAATATTGACCATCAAAGCAGTGACCAACAACTAAACAAAACAAAAAGAGATGTTTGTACAGCAGTGAGAGTAAAATAGGTGTATTGTATTATTATATGATCTCTGGCGTTCTCTGGAGTGGATCCCACGGTTCTGTCCAATCGATCGTCCTACCTGGCTCGCCACTGAACCGCCGCAGGTTCAGAATCTGAATCAATCTACACTCCAGCAAATAAACCAATCCAAACATAGAGCGCAGAAAACATAACCGTTACCATTAATCACATGACACCATTCTTCGTCCATTTTTCACTCTGAATGGGTTAGGGTTAGGGTTTTAACCATTTTAACCCTTTTAACCATTTTAAAACGTGAATGTATATTTAAACAGCTTCAGTGCAATAACACACACAAATGTTCATCACATTTATCAAAGAACAATATCAACACAAAGATGCATCACATGCTGTTTCTCTCTCGTTTAACTACAGTAGTGGCAGGTTATCTTACTTAGCCACACTGATAACACTCATGAAGATCTGAGCTAGCGTAGCAGGAGCGCCACTCGCGATTTTATTTATTTATGTTTATTTCGGTCATGTCAGTTATATCAATCATCATCACACATCATCTTAGTGTAGTTCACACAATAAACATAACCGAAAGGGAAAACGGGAGAAGCAAAAGCTTATCTAGTCCCGCCCCCATTACCCACAGAATACATCATTTCATCATACTAATTTTCTTTTTTTTCTTATGACAGTTTGACAAAACATGTTTCAGCAGCAGGTAGCACTCAGAGATGCAGTCTAGCTCTAGACAGTCAATCAGACTACGTGTATGTCTGTACATGTGTCCATATTATTCCGTCGTGAGTGACAGTCTTGAATGTTGCCTGGCATGTTACAACGTCCCAAAGTCACAAAGTGATCCAATCAATAGAGATCAATTCATCAGGCTAACTATTAACTTGGAGAGCCCGTTTCGTTGTTTTTTGTTTTAGTTTTTTCCCTTTAGTCATCCATCTCATATATAGCTTTGGCCTCGCTTAGCTTCCCCATTCTTGTCACGTACTCGAGGGTTGTGGAGACGTCGGAGCGGAGCCCAACCATAGCCCATAGCAATCTTTCTCATTTTCCGATATTGCATGAACATACCACATCCCAAGGAGAGCATTCCGATTGTCACGATTAGCGCTAGCATCGTGCTAACTTAGCTAGCGATCTTTTCAGAGTAGGCTTACACTGTTCACAGTCATATAGATAAGACCATGGTGGGTTCAACTGGACTACTGCAACGCCCTATACACCGGCATCGACCAATCACAACTCCGCCGCCTGCAGTTAGTTCAAAACTCAGCCGCCCGACTCCTCACCTGTACTAAGAAGCGAGATCACATCACCCCGGTCCTTGCATCACTCCACTGGCTCCCCATCCGCTACCGCATTGATTTCAAACTTCTCCTGACTGTCCTGACAAATCCCTCCATGGTCTGGCCCCCACCTACCTGTCTGATATTCTCCACCACCACATCCCTTCTAGAGCACTCCGGTCAACTGACCAACTGTTGTTGGAAGTGCCCAGGACCAGGCTAAAAACCAGGGGGGACCGAGCCTTCGCTGTGGCAGCCCCCAGACTCTGGAACTCCCTCCCTCTACACGTCCGGGCAGCCCAGTTTTTAAATATTTTTAAATCCCAGTTAAAGACCCACCTTTTTTCCCTTGCCTTTGACTTGTGTCTTTTTAAATTGTCTAACTCAGTCTTTGTCTTTTAACCCTTTTCTTTTCTTTCTTTTCTTTTTTGTCTTTTTTAAAGCGCCTGAAAGTGTCCCTTAGTTACTTTTTAAATTGTCTAAATCAGTCTTTGTCTTTGAACCCTTTTTTTTTCTTTCTTTTCTTTTCTTTTTATGGCTTTTTGTATTTAGCACTTAAGCACTTAAGCACTTTCTGTGAAGCACTTTGGTTGCGGCTCAGCCGTTTGTATATGTGCTATATAAATAAAATTTGACTTGACTTCAAACATTAGGAAACAATCATGCTGTAGTTCCGACTGGTTTAACAAAAGTGTCTTTCACACAACAACTACATTACAAGCTAATTACGAGGCTTAGCCTCTTAGCATGTAGCAGCCATGCTTCCCGGAGTTCTCTCAGAGGGTTCACACGGTAAAACGGCATGAAACACAATACTCGTTCTTAATAAGCGAATTACTTCTTACCCAGTGCTTTGATGTGATAAATCAGGGATTTTCGACCTCTAAGGTTGTATTTCTTGCCGATGTTCATTCAACTTACTCACTAATGGGATCTCTCAAGTGAGTGTCTCGGGTCAGAGAGGGGCACACACTTGACAGTGGGAAAGGGGCTGGTGCGCCCCCTTGTGGTGAAGCATGGTAACCACTTTTATATTACATATATGGGTTTAGTAACCATGTGGGTTACAGTAATATTACGTCACATAATGTAATATAACGTAACATAATGTAATATAACGTAACATAATGTAATATAACGTAACATAATGTAATCTAACTTAACATAATGTAACATAACTTAACATCATGTTATATAATGTAACGTGTGCAGTGCAGTCGAATACTTGTGTTGACTGAAGCGGTTTGTGAGGCAGAGATTGGTCAGGCATCATTTCCTGAGTCAACATATGATAACATTTATGACATGGAATATTCAAACTGAGCTGTGTGTGTGTGAGTGTTGTGAGTGTGTGAGTGTGTGTGTAACCTGAGCCCATGGTGGGGGAACAGCAAACATGGCACACAAGCAGACCGTGGATGTTTGTGGAGCTCTGGACCTGCGCCACACATTCAATCATTAACACTGTTCACACACACACACACACACACACACACACACACACAGAAAAGGTTTTCACATTCGTGGTTAGAAGTTTACCCCAGAGGAGATGTCAAAGGTCACAGTTGTTCAGAGACTGAGTGAGTCCAGATACCAGATCAGATTCTATGCTCAGTCTGAGCCAAAAGAACGATCCAGAACCAGGATCCAGATCACTCAGCAGAGTCTGAGAACTGAGCGGGAGTAAGGTCAAAGGTCATGGGGTGTGTTATAACAGAAATATTACACGTGTTTGAATGGACCTATATTTTCCTTCAAATGCAAATCCCATAATGCACCCGGGCACTGTACCATAAAAAGAAAAACATTGTGTGTGTGTTTGTCCTGTGGCGCTCACCAGCACAACTGTGAACACATGAACTGTGAGCACATGAACCGTGAGCACATGAACTGTGAGCACATGAACCGTGAGCACATGAACCGTGAACTTATGAACCGTGAGCACATGAACCGTGAGCACATGAACTGTGTCAGTATCTTCAGTGTTGGTGTGATGAGGAAGTCCAGCAGAGTGAGATGTTATCAGCTCCTGCAGACACACAGCAGGAAACCACAGCGCCACCAGGAGGAAGATGAGGATGAGATGGAAGAGACACAGCGTAACTGAAGGTGGTTTTCACTCAGGCATGTAACAATGCTATCTACCACAAAGTAAAAATGTATGCATGACCATCTGTCAGCCTACTGTACTCTGTGTGTGTGTGAGTGTGTGTGTGTTCTTCTCCTCCATCAGTGATAGAACTTGCTGTGTTTTTTTTACTTCCTGCTCTGATGAGTTTCAGCTGATACTAACATGTGACATCATCAGACTGCCGGCCTCTGATTGGTTAGAGAGCGTCGTCACTGAAGAGTCACGATCACGACGTCAAAGATAACAATGTCCAACTGTAGATCAAAGTTAAAAAGACTTAAAAATCCTGACAACATGTGTTCATCTCCAGCATTTAGCGAAGGAAATGTGTTTTCTCAGAGGAGTGCTGGATTCAGAGACAGCACCACGTTCACTGGGATTTCACTTCAGTGACTGAACGACTGAAACATTCTGTGATTCACTTTCAGTCACTTTTTTTAATTATTCTGCTTCTGTTGTCATGACAAGGTGCTGGACCCAAGAGAAGGTGAAGACAGAAGGCAGTTTAACAGTTAATGAAATGAATGAGTGAATCTGAAGCTAAGTGTCAGTGACAGCATGAACACGTAACACAGGAGCACAGAAGTAAACAAGAGCACAGTAACACAAATAACTTCACACAACTCTCACAAGACTCTGACGGCAGAGACAAGCTCGCATGTTGCAACGTTTGTCCTTCACAAGACAGACAGACACACAGACAGACAGACAGACAGAGGTTTGTGACAATCACTGATTTGACCCTACTTCACACACCACAGGGTCCTAACCACTAATATATGGACAAAGCTAGATTCTCCCTATTCATATTAGAGACAAGACAATGTGTACATGTGCGGCAATACTGAGAGGAGAGTGAGTGGATTTTACGAGCATCAGTGAACGCATCACAGCCGAGCAGAGAGATTTCGAGAGAGAGAGAGAGAGCGAGAGAGAGAGAGAGAGAGAGAGAGAGAGAGAGAGACCATGTCCTTGCATGGACATTTCTCCCCGGCTGTGAATGTGCTCTTTTAGCACAGAAATGCAGTCATTACAAAATAAACACAGCAGTTTGGTGCTGGTACTTGCTGGTAAAGTAAGTAAATATTTCTCGGTCCATTCGCTTTACTTTGGCGACACCCAGAGCCTAACCCTGTGTACCACAGGCTCCAGATATATAATGATGTAATACATGAACTTTTGATTCATTTTAATGTACAGTAATACTGTTGTATTTCTCCACTCTGTCTGTAAGGGGACCTCAAGTGCTTTGAAAGGCACCTAAAATAAAAGTATATGATAATAATAATGATAATAATAATAATAATAATGATGATGATATAATATTGTTATTATTAATATTATTATTATCATCATCAACAGAACTGTACTGTTCTTTTGTCAGTTTCTTCACAGGCCTCAAAAACTCGCCCGACTTGGTAAAGCCGCAGCTTTAGTGTCTTAGAGTCGTTAGTTGGGTGGACGACCCATCGTCGTGGCAACAAAAGACTCGGTGTAACCTCTCTGTATGTGTGTGTGTTGTTGATGTGTGGTCAGCCTCACAGGTGAGTCATGTTGACAGATTAGTGGTGAGTCTGGAGCAGGAGGAGCGACTGAGCTGTTGTCATGGTGATACTGCGTCCGTGTGTGTGTGTGTGTGATACATCAGCTCTGAAACTAAACTACAACTATTTACACACACAAACAAACTTAAAACTCTACAGACTCTTCCTCTCCTCATTTTCCTCTTTCTCTTCTTCTTCTTTTCTTTCACATCTTCCTCTCTCTTCCTCTCTGTGACACACACACACACACACGTCTGTTACAGCAACAATCACCACAACTTAAATAAGAGCAACAACTTGATCTGAGGTCAGATCTAATCAGTGAGCACATCTGTACACACACACAGCCACTGTGTGGTGGGGGAGGGGGGTTGATAAGAGCGAAGGATGATGGGAAACTGATCCCCCGATGGCCACAGGAAGCATGTGGCTGCAGGAGCTGAACAGAAGCTAAACACACTTCCTGTTTCTGTGGTCTCTCTCTCTCACACACACACACACACACACACACAAATTGTTACATAAACACTTGAAAACAAGAAGAGGAAGAGACAAAAACACACTTTTCTTTTGTAAGAATTTAAATAAAAACCTTATATTTTGTTATAGTCGAGTAAAACATGAAAAGTCTTCATTGTTGTAATGTGTGTGTATATGTATGTGTGTACGTGTGTGTGTGTGCATGTGTGTGTGTGGGTGGAGGACAGGAAGAGGAAGTGTGAGTGATGGGAAAAAGAAGCAACAGTGGGAACCACAGTAGGCCATGAAAGTTACCACACACATGCACATCAGCATCCAGAGGACATCAGCATCCAGAGGACATCAGCATCCATGGAGCGAGTGGAAGTGAAAAGGGCTGACACGCACACGTCAGAGGTCACAATGATAACCTCAGAGTCAGAGAAGATCAGAGCTAATTATTGAATATTGAACACAAATCTGCAAATTAAACATGTGTATGGACTGAAGATCTCTGATGTCCATCCATCCATCATCTACCGCTTTATCCTCCACCAGAGGGTCGCGGGGGGTGCTGTGCCAATCTCAGCTGACATCGGGCAACAGGCGGGGTACACTCTGGACAGTTTGCTCGTCCATCGCAGGCCACACACACATAGAGACAACACTCACACCTATGGTCAATTTAGGGTGTCCAATTTACCTAATCCCCACATTGCATGTTTTTGGACTGTGGGAGGAAGCCAGAGGACCCGGAGAAAACCCACACACACAAGGGGAGAACATGCAAACATGCATAAAGACCCTTGTTCCAACCAGGGCTCAAACCTGGGTCTTCTTACTGCAAAGGCAAGAGCGCTAACCACTACACCAACCGTGTAGCCCAAGATCTCTGATGTATGTTAGTGAAATGCATTGTGGGAGATCCTTAGTAGAGAGGACCCTTCATGTCCTACAGGGATGAGGAACCTTCATGTCCTACAGAGATGAGGGTCTTTCATGTCTTACAGAGATGTTGCTGTACTGAAGTTTACATTTCGTCCTCGGAGGACATTTTGGTGCGTGTGCAGAATGACAAGTCTGATTAAGTGTTACATGCAGGAGTAATCAGACTATGAATCACATTATCCAGGTATGTTAGTCTGACTAAGACTAGCTGGACTAACATGTTTACATGACATTAAGAAAACTGAATGAATGTCTTTTAACATGAATGTCAAAACAATCCCAATGTGTGTTTGTCAAAAAACTACAAGCAGCTGTTTTTTTTCTCTCATTGACAGAAAGGTTTTCACATCATCTCTGTGTTTGTGTGGCAACCATATTTATGGTCTGTGGAGAAGAAGCGGCATGGTCAATGTTCTCCTTGTTTACTTTTAATAACTTGTCTCATCATCATCATTCAGTCAGTCAGTCAGTCATCATCTACCACTTTATCCTCTGCTGGAGGGTGCTGTGCCAATCTCAGCTACATCGGGAGATAGGCGGGGTACACCCTGGACAGTTCGCCAGTCCATCGCAGGGCCACACACAGATAGAGACAAACAACCATTCACTCTCACACTCACTCCTATGGTCAATTTAGAGTGTCCAATTTACCTATCCCCACATTGCATGTTTTTGGACTGTGGGAGGAAGCCGGAGTACCCGGAGAGAACCCATGCACACACGGAGAGAACATGCAAACTCCATGCAGAAAGGCCCTTTTTCCAACCGGGGCTCGAACCCGGGTCTTTTCGCTGCAAGGTGCTAACCACTACACCACCGTGTGGCCCATCATCATTCAAATACACTTTATTATCTCAACTGTTTCAGTGACAAACACATGAACATGTCACAGACGGATACTGATGAAGACATGAACATGTCACAGACAGATACCGATGAACACATGAACATGTCACAGATGGATACCGATGAACACGTCACAGACAGATATCGATGAACACATGAACAAGTCACAGACGGATACCGATGAACACATGAACATGTCACAGGCGGATACCGATGAACACATGAACATGTCACAGACAGATACCAATCTCAGATGAGATAGAGCAATAGGCGGGGTCATACCCTGGTAGGCGGGGTCACACCCTGGACAGTTGGCCAGTCCATCACAGGGCCACACACACAACCATTCACATTATGGTCAATTTAGAGGTACCAATTTACCTAATCCCCATATTGCATGTTTTGGGACTGTGGGTGGAAGCCATAGAAAACCTACGCACACATGGGGAGAACATGTGACCTCCATGCAGAAAGACCCTTGTTCCAACTGGGGCTTGAACCGGGGTCTTCTTACTCTAAAGGCAAGAGTTTAAACCACTACACCAACCGTGTGGCCTGAAGACTTCCATTCCTCCTTCAAACCATCATTCTGGCCACAAGACACCTGTTTGACCTTACCTGTTTGACCTTACCTGTTTGATCTAACGTGTTTGACCTTACCTGTTTGACCATACGTGTTTGACCTCTCCTGTTTGACCTTACCTGTTTGACCTTATGTGTTTGACCTCTCCTGTTTGACCTCACCTGTTTATATCCCTGCACTGTCCAATATCATGCATGTGTGAGCTTCGCTGACCTCCAACTGCAGCAAGTAACATGACAGAAGCAAGAATTTGATACATTTGTTTAGTCAAACTTTCAAACAAGAAACATTGATTTTTGACTCATGACCTGACGAGCATTAAATGTCTTTGAAAGTCTTAAAAATGTCCTTTTGTGTTGTTTGTGTCTCCAGCTGACATCCTCAGTCATGAGGACATTAAGGTGTTTGACCTTTAACCCTTATTGAAATTAAACCTCAGTGTGTAATTGAAGAATAAACATGGCCACGCCCTCAGCCTCACAGCTGTTAGGTAACGTTGTGCTGTGGCATCAAAGGTGTCGAGCGGCCGCAGTTGAAGATCAGTGTGTTTAACGAACACACTTTGAAAACCTGCAACTTCCTGTATGGCGCGTTGTTAGCCAACAGCAGTTGCCTTGTCTCGTAAAAAGTGGCAATACTTTGCAGAACTAGGTGACCACAGTCCAATGATGAAGAACAACCGTCTACATCTGTTTCAACATCCGTGAAGCAACAACAATTTCAACACGCCAAGCAGCTGCAGGTGAAACCTGAGCCACAGACCTATGAAGTCTGACCTTTAGCTGCACTGAAAACACATGTGTAATCAATGTAACACAGCAGTTAAGTCTGATCTTAATGTCAGTGAATGCAGCACCTGAACACATCAGCACCTGAACACATCAGTACCTGAACACATCAGCACCTGAACACATCAGCACCTGAACACATCAGCACCTGAACACATCACCTGAACCAGACAATGTATAAACTGTAGGAATGTTGGTGGACATCATCTTTCTTCAGATAACACGAGAGACATCTGATTTGTATCTTCTCTGTGAAGTCAGTCAGAATCGCGATTTGTGCAGTAGATGCGATTGCGTCATTGCCAATTGTGTCTATTGCATCGCTTGACCTGGCTGACGATAAAATTGCATCTGTGCATTGACTTTGTATGTAAACTTGTTGTCGTGTCCGTAGTAGAGATCTCAACAGGTCGGGCTGGCCCGCCAAACCTGCCCGGAGCCGAAAAAATATGCAAATTGTTGGGGACGGGCCTTGGGTTTCCTTTTTTCCTCTCATAAAACACACTGTTCAGTGTGGTGAAGAGTAAATCTGAAGAGGGGTGGAGCTGACGCCACTGCGTGCGTAACCCCCGACACTTTGTGCATGTTAGTGTCATTTTTGGAGCCTTTTATGATGCTCACCGTGAACTGGAGGGGGACAAATATCCTATTCTGCATCATTACATTACATTACATGTCATTTAGCAGACGCTTTTATCCAAAGCGAGTTACAATAAGTGCATTTAAACATTTGGGTACAAATAAGAGCTAGAAGTAAGAAAGAGCTTCAAGTAAGCCAAACTATGAAGTGCTAGTCATAAGTGCGATGTATAAGTTTATTTTTTTATTTTTTATTTTTTTTTGTCGTCGTCGTTTTAGTCAAGGTAGAGTCGGAAGAGATGTGTTTTTAGTCGGCGGCGGAAGATGTGGAGGCTTTCCGCTGTCCGGATGTTGATGGGGAGCTTGTTCCACCATTTGGGAGCTAGGACATTGAACAGTCGCGAGTTCCTCTGCGATCCTCTCAGTGAGGGGGCAGCGAGCACAATCTTGTGCTGTTTGGGCAGAACCACTCAGACATCACTGCCAGCAAAATGCCAACGATACTGCACAGAGCACAGCCGCAGCAGCAGCAGCAGTAACAGCAGCAGCAGCAGCAGCAACAGCAGTAACAGAAGCAGCAGCAGCACCTGCTCCCGCTGCAAAGAAAACACTGCGTTTCGATCAATGGGAAAATGTATTTGCAGAGACTGAATGAGATGAGGACGAGGAAGAGGTGGACAGCAAATAAACCTCTGGACAATATTTTGGTGTGGGTTTGATTTTCACTTTCCCTTTTATTTTGGTAAATGTCATGTTTTCCTGTCTCGTAGTTTCCTCAGTTGTTTTGACGCTTCTCCCCTAATCCCCTCATGCACTTCACCTGGTGATCCTTAAGTAATCACTCACACCTGCCCTTGATTCCCTCTTCACTATATAGTGTCCCCAGTTCCTTTGTCTTTTGCCAGTGGGTTGTTTATGCCTTCAGAGAGCACGTCAGAGTCCAAGCCTGTTTTGCCATTTAAGTCAAGTCAAGTCAAGTCAAGTCAAGTCAAGTCAAGTCAAGTCAAGTCAAGTCAAGTCAAGTTTTTCCTTCTGTGAAGAAGTGATTTTGATTTTGCCTGCTTTTTTCAAGAGAAAAATAAAGACTCTTGAAATCATTCATCGTGCCTCCTGTCTCGTGCATTTGGTCCAAGCAGTGTATTCACCGTTCCAACAGAAAATGTTTTACCTCAGGAGCCTATCTCCAACCCTGAGGGAACGTTCCCTCAGGAGCCTAACCCTAACCTTGAGGGAACGTTCCCTCAGGAGCCTAATCCTAACCCAGAGGGAATGTTCCCTAAACCTTTTCCTTTTTGATTGGCAAGTACATAGTTGCTTACTTGAGTATTGAGAAACAGCCTGTCTATGAGATGGTTCAGGTTTAGAGCATGAGCTTGGGATATTAAAGAAGACCAAATGAGTGAATGAAGGAAAAGTGGATGAATGAGTGAGGGAAAGTTTAAATGAGATTGTTCTTTTTTCAAGCACTTGTAATTTAGGGTTAGGGTCAGAAGTGTTTATGTTAATTTCACTTTAAAATGTAATATAATGTATCTTATTATTCTACATGTTTTCATGTAAAGTCAGAAATCAGCACATGAAGCTTTGATTTCATAACAGTCAAAAATGATTCACAAGTTTATTATTAATGAGCTCATGTATGATTTTATATAAAGTGACAGATTCTGAAAATATGAGACAAAGGCTCTCTTTTGCTCCCTCCTGTGGTTTATCACAGACACTGCAGTGGAAGAGAAAATGTTCTATAATGCGACTGTTGTGATTTTTAACAGATAACATTGTTGCAGGTGATTCAAAAGTGAGAAAATTGTATGGTTTTATTACTGTGTGTGTATTGTTCAGTGTGAGGATGTAAAACTGAGTTCTGGTAAAGTTTTATTGACTGAACAACATTTGATTTCTTTTACTTTTTCTTATTCATTTGATTCAAATATCACATCAACCATCAGCAACTAAATATAAAGATGATCAGCCAGTTTTTAAAAAAGTGTTGTGTTGGAAACGTTGACATTCAGCAGTGACTCAGCATAAATGTCCAAACTCCAAAGAAGCAGGAAGTGGTTTCTGTCATTTCGTCTTTCATATTAGAGTTAGTGGACAGAGTGGGAGACTAAAGCAACCCTCCTATTCACTGTGTCACAGCTCATCATCACTTCACAAGAACACAGGACACAGTGTGTTGCACACAGTCAATCCTCAATCAAAAAGCCTCCAGTCACTGTGACACTTCACAATCAGTGAGGTAACACTGAATGACCTATGACCTACAACCCGAAATCTGAGAGGTCACATTTCACACGGCATGAAAAGAGGAAATTCAAAGCCTTTCATAAAAAAGTATATTTGTGTAACAATAATAACAAACACACACACACACACACACTGCTGCCTCCATCGCTAATTTGAAATATGTAATTTTGTCTCCTCTGTGTTTGAAATCTAACGTTCAGATTGACATCAGTGACACAAAGTGACCACACGAGGCAGCAGAGGGGCAGCAGCTACAATCACAATCACAATCAATTCTCTCTGGACTTTGGTGTGGGAGAGTGAGTGTGTGTGTGTAGTTTGTGTGACATGCTAAATAACAGATACACACATAGTTAGGTGTTTTATTTACATAAATGTTTCTTTTTCACGATGAACCACAGCTAATATTATTCTGTACCAGTGTATGTAAATGAGTGCAATAGCCCTTTAATGACTGTGAACGTCACCATTCCTCACAAGATTTACAGTGTGTACATTCTCCACATGCGCTAGCATCGTGACTGAGCTGTGTTAATCTGTGATAATCTGTAATAATCTCCATGTTGTAATCTGCAGTAAAAGTGAGGGAAATGAGCATGTGATTGTAGTTGATGGTAAAACCACAGTGGTATGTTTATGTAAGTGACGTCTGAGCAGTCAGCTGCCTACGATTTCACCTGGACCCAGGGTCATATGGGGTCACATGGGGTACTATGTCCCTCAGCAGATCAACATCATTAGTGTCCCCCTGTGTGCACTGACAGGAGCTCCCACCACAGTCCAACCTCCATAATCACAGCTTTGTTATTTTACAGTAAAAAAACTGTTTCTACAAAATCATTTTGATGCGCATATCGAGGCTTGCTTCATTTAGGGGAGGAGCTGAAAATGATGACGTCCGAAGCCTCGCTGCCCGGCTGTACCACATGACGGATTCAGGAAGTGGTTCGGATTTTGCCGCGTGTTTTGTAAGCGATATAAACCCCTCAGGCTCCATTCAAAATGTGGGTGTTTGATGGAGAGTTGCGGTCAGTGAGAGTTTGGAGACAGTTTGGATAGAGTTAGAGATAGTTTGGAGAGAGTTTGGAGATTTAGGAGAGTGAGGAGAGAGAGTCAGGAGAGCCACCCTCACCTCACTGTAAATGATCATTTCCATTTTCATCATTTCCAAATAATCATTTTCCATACTGCCAGTACATTTTTACACAGTATACTGCCATCACTACAATACATGTTTTGCATACTTCTTTATTTTGCTGACAATTTTATTCACAGGCTTTCTGCAAAATGCCACACACTTCAAATTCATGCCAACTGATATTTTTTCCTACTAGAGGAAATGAAGCGTCAAGAAGCTTTGCGCTTGAGTGAACCAATTGGAGGAAAGGCTTCAATGCTACATGAAGCTTCATCTGCCTATCACTAGTGTTATCCGTCCGTCCTTCCGTCCGTCTGTCTGTCCAGGAGAAACAAGACTGACAGCAGAGGAGGTGGAGCTCTATTTATACCCTCCCAGAGTATGTAGCATACCACCTGGAGAAAAGAAATGGGGGTGTGTTCTTAGACGAGCGTCACCAGTTCACCAGTTCATCAGTTCACCTGGGGCCTGTTGTACAAAGACTTGCGTGGATTTCCTACTGAAACAGAAATGAATTCAGATTTATCAAAGTGTGCATAGGCATGGATCCAAGCATGTTTCTTTTGTACATCCCAATCAACGTGGAATTGAGCGCACATGCAGAGGTGCCAAACTCGTCCCTGTCCACGCCCTCATTTAAATATGCAAATGTATTTAAATTGGCCCTGGACCTGAGAGTCACCTCTTTGTCTGATCAGATAACACAATGAACAAAGGTAAAAAAAGGAATTTTACAGAGTCTGAGCTAGAGATTCTAGTAAATCAAGTGGAGACACGCAGGGAGATTCTTTTTGGTACCCTGTCAATAGGGATAAATACCAAGAAAAAAAGAAGTAAGTGGGAGTGTGCATGTGAGGCCGCGTAAATGCTGTGGGATCTGAGCACGGAGGTCAAAAAGAAATGGTAAGACCTCAAGGTGGAGGTGAAGCGGAGGGTTTCTAACCCTAACCCTAACCCTAACCCTTAGTTGTTTCCAAATCTTAATTAAACCATAAATTACAGGGTTATGAAGATCTATTATATTATACAAGATCTATTAACTGGCACGGGAGATAGTACAACAGCTCTAATAGAATAAGGTAGACAGTCTTCCCGTTCCATCTCTAGCCCATCATAGGGTATTGGGTTGTCATCTAACCAATATACCATAGAGCATAACCCAGTGGCCCAGTAATATAAAATAAAATTAGGCAGTGCTAGCCCCCCATTAGTATTGTGTTTACAAAGGTGGTCCTTCTTTATTCTATGAGATTTGTAATTCCATACAAAGGGGAGAATTATTGAGTCCAGTAAATCTTATCATTACACTACAGCAAAGAGTATTAAGAATAATTAATAAAAGACTCTTTTATTAATTAGGGTTGGGTTAGGGTTAGGGTTACCCTTGTCATGTTAACATTTGTAAACATAAAACATTCTTTAAACTGAGATTAGGAAATTATAATTGACCAGGATTATTTATGTTTAATATTAATACATCATTTAGAAGGATTTCATGCTGGTGAGAGGGTTAGCCTTTGCCTTATTGGAATAAAGCTCACATCACATTTATCTTAAATAAGAATTGTTTGGATACTGTACAAAATCAAATCTAATATTATAGATCAAATGGAAAGCTAGTTAAAAAACAAAAGAAGAATAAGACAGAGCCACTGCACACTGTAGACTTACTTTCATTTTCAACATGCTTGAATCTTTGCAAATGTATGTACTGGATAGAATTAACCTGATCAACCGAAATCAACAATTTGATTTTGACTTGGCAAAATCCAGCAAAGTTTTCTTTACTTTACTTTATTTCTTTCATGTGAAAAAAACAGGAGCAAATTCTGCGCTCCTGAAACTGACACCTGCAGCGACGCCTTCTCCTAGACTAACCCTAACCCTGTGATTATTATCAACAATATTCAATAAAACTAAAGACTACTGAACACATCAGTAAACCAGGTTTCACCAGGATGGGGTTTAGCAGCTGTTGATGGAAAGTAGGAGGAAAATTATTAATATTATTATTATTGTTGTCTGGAGTTTTCTGTCACTGTTGAATAAAAGAAGCACACAGCACTTAATATTGTGCTAGTTTAGGATTTTAAATGAACACATGCTGAAGTATGCATCCATCTGTTCAAATAAAGACTGTAACTTACCACCGTTCCTGCATCTGGGTCCAGTTCTGGGGTCAGTTCTGGGGTCAGTTCTGGGACCAGTTCTGTTCTCTAATAACCACATGTTAACTTTGACGTGCCACTTCTCAGCTGTCAAAAACTGTGGAGTAACTACGTTAATGCAAAGTGTGCTTGTGCCAGCGTGTGGTCAGCGATACGCTCAGTGTTTAAGGGTTAAAAGATGTGATTGATTCTGGTATGCCTACTTTTGTAATATTGATATCAGACCCAAAAAAGACACTCAATGAAACACAAATGAAATCACCCTTACAGTCATTTGACTTTATCTCCATCTGGTGGACAAAATAAATATTGTAGCACCTGAGAGACATAAGAGTATATAAACAGCAAATATTGTATGGTTTTTGTCAAGTGATCAATAAATATATCAACATTAAATCTTCTGTCTGTTTGTAAAATGTTACTCTGTCCTCGTCAACCTGTAAACAAAGATGAGCAGCTCACATTTGCTGTTACACATCCATACAACACCATCACAGGTAAACACTGCCACCTACTGGCCTGTAGTTTTGTCTGAAAAATTAAACTGTTGATGGTTTGTTTCTGAATTACAATTGATCGCTTCAGCACATGTATTGTTTTTGGTGGCTCTGTGGGTCTGTGTGTGTTTTTCATGAGTTTGTAACAGCTGTGAACTTTATAAACCTTCACAATGAATGAGAGGACATTTTGTCAACAGGACAAATTATAGAAATAATAGTTTCAGTTTCTATGGTAACCGTTAACAACCACATGAAGAGAGAGAGAGAGAGAGAGAGAGAGGTGATCTGAGCTTACAACGGCTTCATCACTCTACATTTATTGTATAATGTAGTGGGGTGTGTGTGTCTGTTAGTGTGTGTGTGAGTGCGCATGGGTTGTTGGGTTAGGGTTAGGGTACAAGTATGTTATGTATTTAACTGAATCCTGTGTGTCACTAAAGAGAACAGTTAGTATAAAGAATAATATCAAACTTTCAAAGACTCATTTATACTCAGATTACACAGAGGAACATTTACAATCACATCAATCATCAAGTATTTATAATAATAATAATAATAATAATAATATAATAATAATAATAATATAATGATCATGTATTTACATACATGATCATTATATTATTATTGTTATTATTATTGTTGAAGAAAAACAAGCACACAGCACTTTGTTTTAAAGTGCTTTATAAATAAAGTTGGATTGGATGTAAAATGTCTTGCATCCACAAACTGCCTCTAATTATTTTATAGCAAGTTGTTTATTTACAACTTAGCACTTGATTGTTTACAACATCCCCTTTTCCTCTTTTTGAAGGGGATGTTGTTTCTTTGTCAACATTTGTGTAATGTTTTAAATAAAGTTATGGTTAAAAAAAATCCGTCACAGTGCACCTGTTTTCAATAATAAGCCACGCCCCAAACAATTCAAACTTTTGCACCTGATTGGCTGACCATTCGTGCTAATATTCAAACTCCTTACAAAAGCCGGAAGTGTTGACGGCCGCACCAGAGGGAGAGGAAATGCAGATCACAGATGTAAGTTTGACGTTACTTTGTTTCCTTGTTTCTTCACTGACATCAGTCTTCTTCTCATCTCTTGTCTTTAATGAAACGATCACAGTCACGTATTTGTGTCTCACTCTCTGTTTGCAGCATCAACGCAAACCTGCTACAAACCTGCTACAGGACTGGATTTCATGGACGGATTCGGTTTGCTGGCGTGAGTACAACAGAAACTTATCACAACCAAACAGAAACAAACAGCAAACACACTTAACACATACATGTAGTGTACAATCAAACTTTAACACATTTTTATCATATATTAAACTAATATTTAATTAAACATTTTGTTTGGAATGAGTATCAAGTAAAACCTGAAGTCGAGCTCCACTGAATATTAATATTATTGTTATTATTATTATTAGTACTGAGTGATTAGGGGCAAAACATTATGTCAGTATTTTGTAACTTAAGAAAACAAACGTGACATAAGTAATTATTTAATGGTGTATTTAATTATTTAAATAATTAATGACACATTTAAGTAAATTATGGTGTATTTATTAAATAAATTTAATAAATGACAAATTAAAGTAACTATTTAATGCTGTATTTATTAATTTAAATAAATGACACATTTAAGTAATTATTTAATGGTGTATTTATTAAATTAAATAGATGACACATTTAATAATTATTTAATTGTGTATGTATTTATTTAAATAATTAATGACAAATTAAAGTCATTCTTTAAGGGGGTATTTATTAATTTAAATAATTAATGACTCCAAATCAGTGTATACACCTAGTACTAGCCTGCCTAGTCAGGAAACACCTCTTTATATTCCATTTAAATACCTCATTTATTTTTTTATAATTTTAATAATGTAAATATTAGCATTTTGGCTCAATAGCTTCCAGGTCATGTGACCTAAAGACACCAAATCAGTGTAGATAAATAGTACTAGGCTGCCCCAGTCAGGACACACCTCTTTATATTCCATTTAAATAGTTGCCAATTTTTCATAATTTTTTTAAAGTAAATATTAGCATTTTAGCTCAATAGCTTCCAGGCCATTTGACCCAAAGACTCCAGATGAGTGAACAAACACGAGCACCACAAGCGCGGTGCTCACAGTGCCAGGTGCAGAGCAGTGTTACCTCGGCCTGTCCTGATGAAATGATCGACTGGCTCAGACGTCTCTGTCTAGATTGGTGTTATGTGTGATCCATAGATTTGTGCTTGATGTTAGTGATGGGTCGTACCGCGCCGATGTTTCGGAACGTGTGTCGAGAAGTCCCGGAAATGCATATTTGTTGTTCAGCACGTCCTCCATGACCGGAGCACAGACTCTGGAATGAAATACAGTGGCAGTGTGATGCTTAAATACTGAGATTTTAGATATTTCCCTGGTAATTGTTGGAGATTATTGAATTTTGAATTTGAATTGAATGACTTTATTCCTCCCCCAGGGGGGAAACACACATTCACAACAGCTCAGTTAAGAAAATGAGAATAGAATAAAAATTAAAATAAAATACAATACAATACAATAGTAAGAAAATTACAAAAAATAAAAAGTAAAAAAGATAAAATTACACTCTAATATAGAGTAGTATCAGGGGTAAGTAGAAAAGTGAGTGGACATTTACAAGGAGTTAAATGAAGGACTTTCGGTAGTGCTCCGTCCTACACTGAGGGTGCCGGAGCCTGCCGCTGAAGGAGCTGCCAAGCCCCTCCACAGTCAGGTGCAGTGGGTGGAGTGTGTTCTCCATGATGGACAGTCTGGATAACGTCCTCCTCTGTCCCACCTCCTCCACCGATTCCAGTGAGCAGCCCAGGACAGAGCCGGCCCTCCTGACCAGCCTGTTCAGTTTCTTCCTGTCTTGGTCCGTGCTGCCTGCTCCCCAGCAAACCACAGCATAGTGGATGGCAGAGGCCACCACAGAGTCATAGAAAGTCCGGAGTAGAGGTCTGCACACTCCGAAGGACCTCAGTCTCCTCAGGGGGTGGAGGCGATTCTGACCCTTTTTGTAGAGGGCGTCGATGTGAGTGGTCCAGTTCAATTTATTATTGAGGTGAACACCCAGGTATTTAAAGTTACCCACCAGCTCGATGTCCGAGCCCTGGATGCTCACTGGTGGGTGTGGTGGGGTATTTTTCCGGAAGTCGATCACCATCTCCCTCGTCTTTCCGGTGTTCAAGCACAAGAAGTTGCTCTGACACCAGTCCACGAAGTCCTTGATGACCGACCTGTACTCCAGCTCGTCCCCCACAGACACGCAGCCAACAATGGCTGACTCATCGGAGAACTTCTGGAGGTGACAGCTGCTGGAGTTGTAGGTATAGTCTAAGGTGTAGAGGGAGAAGAGGAATGGTGAGAGCACCTTCCCCTGAGGAGCCCCGATGCTGCAGATGGCCACCTCAGACCTGTGGGGGGTTGGGTGTTGGAGTGAGGTGTTTTAGAGGTGAGGACGGTTGGTGGATGGTGGCTGTAGCCGCTGGAGAGCAGGCGTGTGGAGAGGGGAGGGGGGAGGGGAGGGGGCCCTGATCGAATCGGTTGAAGTATTGATTCAGTTCAGTGGTCCATCGCTGGTCCCCCCTGCTGTGACTCTGGCTCCACTCTGTCCATGACCTGTGATGTTCTTCAGGCCTCTCCACACATCCCTCGTCCTGCTCTGCCCCATCTGCTCCTCCAGTTTCCTCTTGTAGACGTCCTTAGCCTTCCTGATCGCCTGCTTGAGCTCCCGCTGGACTTTTTTCAGCTCCTCTCTGCTCCCTGAAGCAAACACCCTCTTCTTCTTGTTCAGCAGGACTTGAAGTTGAGGGGTCACCCATGGCTTGGTGTTGGCAAAGCACCGCACCCTGCGGGTTGGTGCGACATTCTCCTCACAGAATTTTATGTAATCTGTGAAACGGTCATTGAAGCCGTCAATGTTATCACCATCAGAGAAAGTCTCCCAGATTGTTGTCTTGAAGCATTCTCTCAACCTCTCCTTGGCTTCTTCATTCCACATCATTACAGTTCTTTTCTGTGCGGGCTGCCTCCTCACCACGGGTGTGTATTCAGGTCGCAGATGTATCAGGTTGTGATCAGAGCGGCCGAGTGCAGGGAGGGGGGCGGAGGAGTACGCACCCTTTATATTTGCATATAAGAGGTCCAGCGTCTTGTTCTCCCGGGTGTGGCACTTCACATACTGTGTGAACGTGGGGAAAAAGGGGTAAAGCAAGGCATGGTTGAAATCACCATTTATGAGCAGGAGAGAGTTTGGGTGTTCAGTTTACAGTGCCGACACTGAGCTGTGCAGCCTCTCACATGCTGCGGCTGCATCGGCTGAGGGAGGGATGTAGACTGTGTACACAATCACATGCGAGAACTCCCTCGGGATGTAATACGGGTGGATGCCCACCGCAACAAAATTAGTGTCCAACTTGTTCTTTGATGGAGACGTGTGCGGGGTCGCATCATCTCTCGTTAATAAACACCGCCACTCCTCCGCCTCTCATCTTCCCAGCTACATTCCGGTCCACACGTACCATCTTAAACCCCTCCAGGGAAACGACCGAGTCCGGTGTCATCTCCGTCAGCCAGGTCTCCGTGAAGCACAGCAGGCTGCTCTCCCTGAAGTCCCTCTGGTGCTGGGTCAGCGCTGCAAGCTCGTCCGTTTTGTTCACGAGGGAGCGGACATTTCCCATGATGATAAATGGGATGAAAGGACGGAACCTACGTTTCCTCTCCTGTTTCCTCCAACCCGCTCTGCAGCACCGTCTCTTCCTCTTTAAAACCGTTGGAATCGTCCATTCCGCGTTGAGAGAGAGAGAGAGAGTGGTGTTGCGCAACACCAACAGCTGATCCCTGGTGTAAACAATGGATCCGCTGAGCGTGTCTGCCGACGGAGTTCCCAAAAGTGCCGAACCCACGTTTTTAGGATTGTTAAGTCTTAACTGATTTACAGTTCGGCAGTGTTCTGCTTTCTCCTTGTGCTCCTTGAGCACAGGCGCAGTCTGATACAGTCACATACAGCGGTAGTTTTTGCAGCTCGTCGGTGGCGATCAGTGATGCTGTCCCTAAGTCTTTTTAACAGCTGGCACTGTTCGGCTTGATCCTCGCGTCGGACATCTCATCCTGTGACGGCACTCTCGCTGTTTTCCACGCACGCTGCCATGTTGATATTGTCAGAGAACTAGTGTGGGGAGGGGGAGAGGAATGGAGCGTAGGGAACAGGAGCTGAGTGAGCACAGTAAAAAGGAAAAATAAGATAAATCGATTTTCATTTTTTTAACAGCGTCCAAACAAATAAATCCGATTTCGATTTAAAATCAATTAATCCCCCAGCCCTAATTCCATTGTATTGACATGTTACAAATCCATAATACACTAAACAAAAATATATTTTTTGACTTATATGAATGAATACATTAACGATACATGAAATGCACTTATTGAAATTAATTAAAACCTTTACTTGGGAATTATTCCCATGGCTGCACTGCAGGACAGTCTCTTGAGTATATTACAAATTGATACAATTACCCACAATATATTTGGCTGTCTAAAAGTCTTTGACCAGTAGCGTGGGTTGTGAGCACATGAACCCTTGAGAAATGAATCTTTTTGTGAAACATTTGGGTGGAAGGCTTCAATGCTTCAAGAAGCTTCATCTCGTCATCACTAGTTGACATGGTATTTAGTTTTTAATGTAAACGTTTTGACCTGACGGTTTAATAATTTATTTGACCTTAGAATTTTAGATTTAAATTAAAGTCTCAAAGTCATTGTATATGTATTTATATATATATGTGTGTGTGTGTATATATATATATATATATATATATATACATATATACATATATAGAGAGATATAGATAGATATATAAAAATCTAAAATTGTAACTGTCGGTTGATATACTGATATCTATGAGTAGTCTAGTGAAAAACAGACGTAGCGCCTTCAGCTCTTTGTGTTTGATGTCACAGGTCTCCCCAACACTGTGTAAATGTCCTGAAATGAAGGGTCGTCCTCGTTGACTATGGAGTACCAAAAGGGTTAGGTCTAGAGAAATTGGAATCTTGACCTTCAGGTTAAGGTCAAGACTACTTCAGGGTAGGGTAAGGGTAAGGTCTAGAAAAATTGGAATCTTGCCGTCTAAGGCACAGTCCATCATCCCTCAGCAGGACCAAGAACCCCACACTCACACAAACACACGCTCATCAGGTCAGGGCCGAGGCCAGAGGTCATCATCATCCTCCGCTTATCCGGGGCCGGGTCGCGGGGGCAGCAGTTTCAGCAAGGGACCCCAAACTTCCTTTTCCTGAGCCGCATTGACCAGCTCCGACTGAGGGATCCCGAGGCGTTCCCAGGCCAGAGTGGAGATGTAATCTCTCCACCTTGTCCTAGGTCTACCCCAAGGCCTCCTCCCAGCTGGACGTGCCTGATATACCTCCCTTGGGAGGCGCCCAGGAGGCATCCTCACCAGATGCCCGAACCACCTCAACTGGCTCCTTTCAAAGTGAAGGAGCAGCGGTTCTACTCCGAGCTCCCCCCGGATGACCGAGCTTCTCACCCTATCTCTAAGGGAAAAGCCAGCCACTCTCCTGAGGAATCCCATTTCGGCCGCTTGTACCCGCAATCTCGTTCTTTCGGTCATGACCCAACCTTCATGACCATAGGTGAGGATAGGAACGAAGACTGACGTAGGGTTAGGGTTAGGGTAGGGTAAGGGTTTCGGTCGAGGGTAGATCGAGAGCTTTGCCTTCCGGCTCAGCTCCCTTTTCGTCACAACTGTGCGGTAAAGGGAATGCAGTACCGCACCAGCCGCTCCGATTCTCCGGCCCATCTCCGGCTCCCTCGGGTAAGGGTAGGGTTAGGGGAAGGAAAGGGTAGGGTTAGGTTGGGTTAGGGTACAATCCACATATAAACGTTATGTGGATATATTGAACGAGGGGAAAGGGACCTGAGAAGTGGGCCAGAGGATGGTGGCGTGGCAGCAACGCTGCCTTTGGTGTGGGCGACCCGGGTTCAACTCCAGTCTCGGCCGCATAGGACCCCGGGGAGGACGGCATCCTAAGAGTAGGGGGGAGTAAGTGTAAAAAAGGGGAGATAAAAAGAAATGTGTAAAATATAATAATAATAATCCAACTTAATCAGGTAAAATAATTAAAAATAGTTAAAAATTAAAAAGAATTGATTAAAATAAAGAATAAAAATGAATTTGATAAAATGATTAGTGGATTAAAAGGAGAGGGGGGATGTTTTATTGATGCCGTCCTGCCTAAGAGAGGGAGTGAGGGTTATGTATAGGGATGAAAACCACCATTTTGCGGTCATTTCGCGAATAACTTTTGAACGAAAGGTGGGATCGACTCCAAACCAACGTCCGCCCCCCCATTTAGGCACCCTCCGGAGCCCCTGGTGAAACCCCCGTGATTGTGGGACAAAAGGAAGCCGAGATATGGAAAAATGACCGAAAATTCTTCGGTCATTCTGAACTTATCTCGAGTTAGGAAGGTGCTAGAAAGCCGAGCTAGGTGTCTAACGATGCGTCTCGAGGAGCCGCACTTAGCCAGCCTAAAACACCCCATGACCAAACGTGTAGTTTTTGAGTTATTTCCCAAAAACCGTCAAAATCTGACTTTTTCGGATTGACTTGAATTTTTGTCGTCCCCCCTAATGTGGCCACGGGCTTTCCAATGCACTAGTTTTCGAGTCTCCCAAACGTTCCCGGGCGGAGTTATGGCCGATTGAAAATCGCCATTCAATGCGAAAATTTCACCAAGTGCCAGGTCCAACATGTGCCTTAGGGTAAGGGTTAGGGTTAGGTATAGGGATGAAAACCACCATTTTGCGGTCATTTCGCGAATAACTTTTGAACGAAAGGTGGGATCGACTCCAAACCAACGTCCGCCCCCCCATTTAGGCACCCTCCGGAGCCCCTGGTGAAACCCCCGTGATTGTGGGACAAAAGGAAGCCGAGATATGGAAAAATGACCGAAAATTCTTCGGTCATTCTGAACTTATCTCGAGTTAGGAAGGTGCTAGAAAGCCGAGCTAGGTGTCTAACGATGCGTCTCGAGGAGCCGCACTTAGCCAGCCTAAAACACCCCATGACCAAACGTGTAGTTTTTGAGTTATTTCCCAAAAACCGTCAAAATCTGACTTTTTCGGATTGACTTGAATTTTTGTCGTCCCCCCTAATGTGGCCACGGGCTTTCCAATGCACTAGTTTTCGAGTCTCCCAAACGTTCCCGGGCGGAGTTATGGCCGATTGAAAATCGCCATTCAATGCGAAAATTTCACCAAGTGCCAGGTCCAACATGTGCCTTAGGGTAAGGGTTAGGGTTAGGTATAGGGATGAAAACCACCATTTTGCGGTCATTTCGCGAATAACTTTTGAACGAAAGGTGGGATCGACTCCAAACCAACGTCCGCCCCCCCATTTAGGCACCCTCCGGAGCCCCTGGTGAAACCCCCGTGATTGTGGGACAAAAGGAAGCCGAGATATGGAAAAATGACCGAAAATTCTTCGGTCATTCTGAACTTATCTCGAGTTAGGAAGGTGCTAGAAAGCCGAGCTAGGTGTCTAACGATGCGTCTCGAGGAGCCGCACTTAGCCAGCCTAAAACACCCCATGACCAAACGTGTAGTTTTTGAGTTATTTCCCAAAAACCGTCAAAATCTGACTTTTTCGGATTGACTTGAATTTTTGTCGTCCCCCCTAATGTGGCCACGGGCTTTCCAATGCACTAGTTTTCGAGTCTCCCAAACGTTCCCGGGCGGAGTTATGGCCGATTGAAAATCGCCATTCAATGCGAAAATTTCACCAAGTGCCAGGTCCAACATGTGCCTTAGGGTAAGGGTTAGGGTTAGGGTTAGGGTAAGGGTAGGGTTAGGGTAAGGGTAAGGTAAGGGTAAGGGTTAGGGGTAAGGGTTAGGGTTAGGGTAAGGTATAGGGATGAAAACCACCATTTTGCGGTCATTTCGCGAATAACTTTTGAACGAAAGGTGGGATCGACTCCAAACCAACGTCCGCCCCCCCATTTAGGCACCCTCCGGAGCCCCTGGTGAAACCCCCGTGATTGTGGGACAAAAGGAAGCCGAGATATGGAAAAATGACCGAAAATTCTTCGGTCATTCTGAACTTATCTCGAGTTAGGAAGGTGCTAGAAAGCCGAGCTAGGTGTCTAACGATGCGTCTCGAGGAGCCGCACTTAGCCAGCCTAAAACACCCCATGACCAAACGTGTAGTTTTTGAGTTATTTCCCAAAAACCGTCAAAATCTGACTTTTTCGGATTGACTTGAATTTTTGTCGTCCCCCCTAATGTGGCCACGGGCTTTCCAATGCACTAGTTTTCGAGTCTCCCAAACGTTCCCGGGCGGAGTTATGGCCGATTGAAAATCGCCATTCAATGCGAAAATTTCACCAAGTGCCAGGTCCAACATGTGCCTTAGGGTAAGGGTTAGGGTTAGGGTTAGGGTAAGGGTAGGGTTAGGGTAAGGGTAAGGTAAGGGTAAGGGTTAGGGGTAAGGGTTAGGGTTAGGGTAAGGGTAAGGGTAAGGGTTAGGGTAAGGGTAGGGTAGGGTAAGGGTAAGGGTAAGGGTTGGGGTTCGGGTTAGGGTTAGGGTTAGGTATAGGGATGAAAACCACCATTTTGCGGTCATTTCGCGAATAACTTTTGAACGAAAGGTGGGATCGACTCCAAACCAACGTCCGCCCCCCCATTTAGGCACCCTCCGGAGCCCCTGGTGAAACCCCCGTGATTGTGGGACAAAAGGAAGCCGAGATATGGAAAAATGACCGAAAATTAGGGTTAGGGTAAGGGTTAGGGGTTAGGGTTAGGGGTAAGGGTTAGGGTAAGGGTAGGGTAGGGTAAGGGTTAGGGTAAGGGTAAGGGTTAGGGTTAGGGTTAGGGTAGGGTTAGGGTAAGGGTTAGGGTTAGGGTAAGGGTTAGGGTTAGGGTAAGGGTTAGGGTTAGGGTTAGGGTTAGGGTTAGGGGTAAGGGTTAGGGTTAGGGTAAGGGTTAGGGTAAGGGTAAGGGTAAGGGTAAGGGTTAGGGTAAGGGGTAAGGGTTAGGGTTAGGGTAGGGTTAGGGTTAGGGTTAGGGTTAGGGTAAGGGTTAGGGTAAGGGTTAGGGTTAGGGTTAGGGTTAGGGTAAGGGTTAGGGTTAGGGTAAGGGTTAGGGTTAGGGTAAGGGTTAGGGTTAGGGTAAGGGTTAGGGTAAGGGTTAGGGTTAGGTATAGGGATGAAGGGTTAGGGGTAAGGGTTAGGGTTAGGGTTAGGGTTAGGGTTGGGTTAGGGTAAGGGTTAGGGTTAGGGTAAGGGTAAGGGTTAGGGTTAGGGTTAGGGTTAGGGTTAGGGTTAGGGTTAGGGTTAGGGTAAGGGTTAGGGTTAGGGTTAGGGTTAGGGTTAGGGTAGGGTTAGGGTAAGGGTTAGGGTAAGGGTAAGGGTTAGGGTAAGGGTTAGGGTTAGGGTTAGGGTTAGGGTAAGGGTAAGGGTAAGGGTAAGGGTTAGGGTTAGGGTAAGGGTTAGGGTAAGGGTTAGGGTTAGGGTTAGGTATAGGGATGAAAACCACCATTTTGCGGTCATTTCGCGAATAACTTTTGAACGAAAGGTGGGATCGACTCCAAACCAACGTCCGCCCCCCCATTTAGGCACCCTCCGGAGCCCCTGGTGAAACCCCCGTGATTGTGGGACAAAAGGAAGCCGAGATATGGAAAAATGACCGAAAATTCTTCGGTCATTCTGAACTTATCTCGAGTTAGGAAGGTGCTAGAAAGCCGAGCTAGGTGTCTAACGATGCGTCTCGAGGAGCCGCACTTAGCCAGCCTAAAACACCCCATGACCAAACGTGTAGTTTTTGAGTTATTTCCCAAAAACCGTCAAAATCTGACTTTTTCGGATTGACTTGAATTTTTGTCGTCCCCCCTAATGTGGCCACGGGCTTTCCAATGCACTAGTTTTCGAGTCTCCCAAACGTTCCCGGGCGGAGTTATGGCCGATTGAAAATCGCCATTCAATGCGAAAATTTCACCAAGTGCCAGGTCCAACATGTGCCTTAGGGTAAGGGTTAGGGTTAGGGTTAGGGTAAGGGTAGGGTTAGGGTAAGGGTAAGGTAAGGGTAAGGGTTAGGGGTAAGGGTTAGGGTTAGGGTAAGGTATAGGGATGAAAACCACCATTTTGCGGTCATTTCGCGAATAACTTTTGAACGAAAGGTGGGATCGACTCCAAACCAACGTCCGCCCCCCCATTTAGGCACCCTCCGGAGCCCCTGGTGAAACCCCCGTGATTGTGGGACAAAAGGAAGCCGAGATATGGAAAAATGACCGAAAATTCTTCGGTCATTCTGAACTTATCTCGAGTTAGGAAGGTGCTAGAAAGCCGAGCTAGGTGTCTAACGATGCGTCTCGAGGAGCCGCACTTAGCCAGCCTAAAACACCCCATGACCAAACGTGTAGTTTTTGAGTTATTTCCCAAAAACCGTCAAAATCTGACTTTTTCGGATTGACTTGAATTTTTGTCGTCCCCCCTAATGTGGCCACGGGCTTTCCAATGCACTAGTTTTCGAGTCTCCCAAACGTTCCCGGGCGGAGTTATGGCCGATTGAAAATCGCCATTCAATGCGAAAATTTCACCAAGTGCCAGGTCCAACATGTGCCTTAGGGTAAGGGTTAGGGTTAGGGTTAGGGTAAGGGTAGGGTTAGGGTAAGGGTAAGGTAAGGGTAAGGGTTAGGGGTAAGGGTTAGGGTTAGGGTAAGGGTAAGGGTAAGGGTTAGGGTAAGGGTAGGGTAGGGTAAGGGTAAGGGTAAGGGTTGGGGTTCGGGTTAGGGTTAGGGTTAGGTATAGGGATGAAAACCACCATTTTGCGGTCATTTCGCGAATAACTTTTGAACGAAAGGTGGGATCGACTCCAAACCAACGTCCGCCCCCCCATTTAGGCACCCTCCGGAGCCCCTGGTGAAACCCCCGTGATTGTGGGACAAAAGGAAGCCGAGATATGGAAAAATGACCGAAAATTAGGGTTAGGGTAAGGGTTAGGGGTTAGGGTTAGGGGTAAGGGTTAGGGTAAGGGTAGGGTAGGGTAAGGGTTAGGGTAAGGGTAAGGGTTAGGGTTAGGGTTAGGGTAGGGTTAGGGTAAGGGTTAGGGTTAGGGTAAGGGTTAGGGTTAGGGTAAGGGTTAGGGTTAGGGTTAGGGTTAGGGTTAGGGGTAAGGGTTAGGGTTAGGGTTAGGGTAAGGGTTAGGGTAAGGGTAAGGGTAAGGGTAAGGGTTAGGGTAAGGGGTAAGGGTTAGGGTTAGGGTAGGGTTAGGGTTAGGTATAGGGATGAAAACCACCATTTTGCGGTCATTTCGCGAATAACTTTTGAACGAAAGGTGGGATCGACTCCAAACCAACGTCCGCCCCCCCATTTAGGCACCCTCCGGAGCCCCTGGTGAAACCCCCGTGATTGTGGGACAAAAGGAAGCCGAGATATGGAAAAATGACCGAAAATTCTTCGGTCATTCTGAACTTATCTCGAGTTAGGAAGGTGCTAGAAAGCCGAGCTAGGTGTCTAACGATGCGTCTCGAGGAGCCGCACTTAGCCAGCCTAAAACACCCCATGACCAAACGTGTAGTTTTTGAGTTATTTCCCAAAAACCGTCAAAATCTGACTTTTTCGGATTGACTTGAATTTTTGTCGTCCCCCCTAATGTGGCCACGGGCTTTCCAATGCACTAGTTTTCGAGTCTCCCAAACGTTCCCGGGCGGAGTTATGGCCGATTGAAAATCGCCATTCAATGCGAAAATTTCACCAAGTGCCAGGTCCAACATGTGCCTTAGGGTAAGGGTTAGGGTTAGGGTTAGGGTAAGGGTAGGGTTAGGGTAAGGGTAAGGTAAGGGTAAGGGTTAGGGGTAAGGGTTAGGGTTAGGGTAAGGGTAAGGGTAAGGGTTAGGGTAAGGGTAGGGTAGGGTAAGGGTAAGGGTAAGGGTTGGGGTTCGGGTTAGGGTTAGGGTTAGGTATAGGGATGAAAACCACCATTTTGCGGTCATTTCGCGAATAACTTTTGAACGAAAGGTGGGATCGACTCCAAACCAACGTCCGCCCCCCCATTTAGGCACCCTCCGGAGCCCCTGGTGAAACCCCCGTGATTGTGGGACAAAAGGAAGCCGAGATATGGAAAAATGACCGAAAATTAGGGTTAGGGTAAGGGTTAGGGGTTAGGGTTAGGGGTAAGGGTTAGGGTAAGGGTAGGGTAGGGTAAGGGTTAGGGTAAGGGTAAGGGTTAGGGTTAGGGTTAGGGTAGGGTTAGGGTAAGGGTTAGGGTTAGGGTAAGGGTTAGGGTTAGGGTAAGGGTTAGGGTTAGGGTTAGGGTTAGGGTTAGGGGTAAGGGTTAGGGTTAGGGTTAGGGTAAGGGTTAGGGTAAGGGTAAGGGTAAGGGTAAGGGTTAGGGTAAGGGGTAAGGGTTAGGGTTAGGGTAGGGTTAGGGTTAGGGTTAGGGTTAGGGTAAGGGTTAGGGTAAGGGTTAGGGTTAGGGTTAGGGTTAGGGTAAGGGTTAGGGTTAGGGTAAGGGTTAGGGTTAGGGTAAGGGTTAGGGTTAGGGTAAGGGTTAGGGTAAGGGTTAGGGTTAGGTATAGGGATGAAGGGTTAGGGGTAAGGGTTAGGGTTAGGGTTAGGGTTAGGGTTGGGTTAGGGTAAGGGTTAGGGTTAGGGTAAGGGTAAGGGTTAGGGTTAGGGTTAGGGTTAGGGTTAGGGTTAGGGTTAGGGTTAGGGTAAGGGTTAGGGTTAGGGTTAGGGTTAGGGTTAGGGTAGGGTTAGGGTAAGGGTTAGGGTAAGGGTAAGGGTTAGGGTAAGGGTTAGGGTTAGGGTTAGGGTTAGGGTAAGGGTAAGGGTAAGGGTAAGGGTTAGGGTTAGGGTAAGGGTTAGGGTAAGGGTTAGGGTTAGGGTTAGGTATAGGGATGAAAACCACCATTTTGCGGTCATTTCGCGAATAACTTTTGAACGAAAGGTGGGATCGACTCCAAACCAACGTCCGCCCCCCCATTTAGGCACCCTCCGGAGCCCCTGGTGAAACCCCCGTGATTGTGGGACAAAAGGAAGCCGAGATATGGAAAAATGACCGAAAATTCTTCGGTCATTCTGAACTTATCTCGAGTTAGGAAGGTGCTAGAAAGCCGAGCTAGGTGTCTAACGATGCGTCTCGAGGAGCCGCACTTAGCCAGCCTAAAACACCCCATGACCAAACGTGTAGTTTTTGAGTTATTTCCCAAAAACCGTCAAAATCTGACTTTTTCGGATTGACTTGAATTTTTGTCGTCCCCCCTAATGTGGCCACGGGCTTTCCAATGCACTAGTTTTCGAGTCTCCCAAACGTTCCCGGGCGGAGTTATGGCCGATTGAAAATCGCCATTCAATGCGAAAATTTCACCAAGTGCCAGGTCCAACATGTGCCTTAGGGTAAGGGTTAGGGTTAGGGTTAGGGTAAGGGTAGGGTTAGGGTAAGGGTAAGGTAAGGGTAAGGGTTAGGGGTAAGGGTTAGGGTTAGGGTAAGGTATAGGGATGAAAACCACCATTTTGCGGTCATTTCGCGAATAACTTTTGAACGAAAGGTGGGATCGACTCCAAACCAACGTCCGCCCCCCCATTTAGGCACCCTCCGGAGCCCCTGGTGAAACCCCCGTGATTGTGGGACAAAAGGAAGCCGAGATATGGAAAAATGACCGAAAATTCTTCGGTCATTCTGAACTTATCTCGAGTTAGGAAGGTGCTAGAAAGCCGAGCTAGGTGTCTAACGATGCGTCTCGAGGAGCCGCACTTAGCCAGCCTAAAACACCCCATGACCAAACGTGTAGTTTTTGAGTTATTTCCCAAAAACCGTCAAAATCTGACTTTTTCGGATTGACTTGAATTTTTGTCGTCCCCCCTAATGTGGCCACGGGCTTTCCAATGCACTAGTTTTCGAGTCTCCCAAACGTTCCCGGGCGGAGTTATGGCCGATTGAAAATCGCCATTCAATGCGAAAATTTCACCAAGTGCCAGGTCCAACATGTGCCTTAGGGTAAGGGTTAGGGTTAGGGTTAGGGTAAGGGTAGGGTTAGGGTAAGGGTAAGGTAAGGGTAAGGGTTAGGGGTAAGGGTTAGGGTTAGGGTAAGGGTAAGGGTAAGGGTTAGGGTAAGGGTAGGGTAGGGTAAGGGTAAGGGTAAGGGTTGGGGTTCGGGTTAGGGTTAGGGTTAGGTATAGGGATGAAAACCACCATTTTGCGGTCATTTCGCGAATAACTTTTGAACGAAAGGTGGGATCGACTCCAAACCAACGTCCGCCCCCCCATTTAGGCACCCTCCGGAGCCCCTGGTGAAACCCCCGTGATTGTGGGACAAAAGGAAGCCGAGATATGGAAAAATGACCGAAAATTAGGGTTAGGGTAAGGGTTAGGGGTTAGGGTTAGGGGTAAGGGTTAGGGTAAGGGTAGGGTAGGGTAAGGGTTAGGGTAAGGGTAAGGGTTAGGGTTAGGGTTAGGGTAGGGTTAGGGTAAGGGTTAGGGTTAGGGTAAGGGTTAGGGTTAGGGTAAGGGTTAGGGTTAGGGTTAGGGTTAGGGTTAGGGGTAAGGGTTAGGGTTAGGGTTAGGGTAAGGGTTAGGGTAAGGGTAAGGGTAAGGGTAAGGGTTAGGGTAAGGGGTAAGGGTTAGGGTTAGGGTAGGGTTAGGGTTAGGTATAGGGATGAAAACCACCATTTTGCGGTCATTTCGCGAATAACTTTTGAACGAAAGGTGGGATCGACTCCAAACCAACGTCCGCCCCCCCATTTAGGCACCCTCCGGAGCCCCTGGTGAAACCCCCGTGATTGTGGGACAAAAGGAAGCCGAGATATGGAAAAATGACCGAAAATTCTTCGGTCATTCTGAACTTATCTCGAGTTAGGAAGGTGCTAGAAAGCCGAGCTAGGTGTCTAACGATGCGTCTCGAGGAGCCGCACTTAGCCAGCCTAAAACACCCCATGACCAAACGTGTAGTTTTTGAGTTATTTCCCAAAAACCGTCAAAATCTGACTTTTTCGGATTGACTTGAATTTTTGTCGTCCCCCCTAATGTGGCCACGGGCTTTCCAATGCACTAGTTTTCGAGTCTCCCAAACGTTCCCGGGCGGAGTTATGGCCGATTGAAAATCGCCATTCAATGCGAAAATTTCACCAAGTGCCAGGTCCAACATGTGCCTTAGGGTAAGGGTTAGGGTTAGGGTTAGGGTAAGGGTAGGGTTAGGGTAAGGGTAAGGTAAGGGTAAGGGTTAGGGGTAAGGGTTAGGGTTAGGGTAAGGGTAAGGGTAAGGGTTAGGGTAAGGGTAGGGTAGGGTAAGGGTAAGGGTAAGGGTTGGGGTTCGGGTTAGGGTTAGGGTTAGGTATAGGGATGAAAACCACCATTTTGCGGTCATTTCGCGAATAACTTTTGAACGAAAGGTGGGATCGACTCCAAACCAACGTCCGCCCCCCCATTTAGGCACCCTCCGGAGCCCCTGGTGAAACCCCCGTGATTGTGGGACAAAAGGAAGCCGAGATATGGAAAAATGACCGAAAATTAGGGTTAGGGTAAGGGTTAGGGGTTAGGGTTAGGGGTAAGGGTTAGGGTAAGGGTAGGGTAGGGTAAGGGTTAGGGTAAGGGTAAGGGTTAGGGTTAGGGTTAGGGTAGGGTTAGGGTAAGGGTTAGGGTTAGGGTAAGGGTTAGGGTTAGGGTAAGGGTTAGGGTTAGGGTTAGGGTTAGGGTTAGGGGTAAGGGTTAGGGTTAGGGTTAGGGTAAGGGTTAGGGTAAGGGTAAGGGTAAGGGTAAGGGTTAGGGTAAGGGGTAAGGGTTAGGGTTAGGGTAGGGTTAGGGTTAGGGTTAGGGTTAGGGTAAGGGTTAGGGTAAGGGTTAGGGTTAGGGTTAGGGTTAGGGTAAGGGTTAGGGTTAGGGTAAGGGTTAGGGTTAGGGTAAGGGTTAGGGTTAGGGTAAGGGTAAGGGTTAGGGTTAGGGTAAGGGTTAGGGTAAGGGTTAGGGTAAGGGTTAGGGTTAGGGGTAAGGGTTAGGGTTAGGGTTAGGGTAAGGGTTAGGGGTAAGGGTTAGGGTAAGGGTTAGGGTAAGGGTAAGGGTAAGGGTTAGGGTAAGGGTTAGGGTAAGGGTTAGGGTAAGGGTTAGGGTAAGGGTTAGGGGTTAGGGTAAGGGTAAGGGTTAGGGTAAGGGTTAGGGTTAGGGTAAGGGTAAGGGTTAGGGTAAGGGTTAGGGTTAGGGTTAGGGTTAGGGTTAGGGTAAGGGTAAGGGTAAGGGTTAGGGTTAGGGTTAGGGTAAGGGTAAGGGTTAGGGTTAGGGTAAGGGTTAGGGGTAAGGGTTAGGGTTAGGGTAAGGGTTAGGGTTAGGGTAAGGGTTAGGGTTAGGGTTAGGGTTAGGGTAAGGGTTAGGGTAAGGGTTAGGGTAAGGGTAGGGTAAGGGTTAGGGTTAGGGTAAGGGTTAGGGTAAGGGTTAGGGTTAGGGTAAGGGTTAGGGTAGGGTAAGGGTTAGGGTTAGGGTAAGGGTTAGGGTTAGGGTAAGGGTAGGGTAAGGGTAAGGGTTAGGGTTAGGGTTAGGGTTAGGGTAAGGGTTAGGGTTAGGGTAAGGTTAGGGTAAGGGTAAGGGTAAGGGTAAGGGTAAGGGTTAGGGTAAGGGTAAGGGTAAGGGTAAGGGTTAGGGTAAGGGTAAGGGTAAGGGTAAGGGGTTAGGGTTAGGGTAAGGGTAAGGGTTAGGGTTAGGGTTAGGGTTAGGGTAAGGGTAAGGGGGTAAGGGTTAGGGTTAGGGTTAGGGTTAGGGTTAGGGTTAGGGTTAGGGTTAGGGTAAGGGTTAGGGTAAGGGTTAGGGTAAGGGTTAGGGTTAGGGTAAGGGTAAGGGGGGTAGGGTTAGGGTAAGGGTTAGGGGTAAGGGTAAGGGTTAGGGTTAGGGTAAGGGTAAGGGTTAGGGTTAGGGTAAGGGTAAGGGTAAGGGTTAGGGTAAAGGGTTAGGGTTAGGGTTAGGGTTAGGGTTAGGGTAAGGGTAGGGTAAGGGTAAGGGTAAGGGTTAGGGTTAGGGTAAGGGGTAGGGTAGGGTAAGGGTTAGGGTTAGGGTAAGGGTTAGGGTAAGGGTTAGGGTTAGGGTTAGGGTAAGGGTTAGGGTTAGGGTAAGGGTAGGGTTAGGGTTAGGGTTAGGGTTAGGGTTAGGGTAAGGGTAAGGGTTAGGGTTAGGGTTAGGGTAAGGGTTAGGGTTAGGGTTAGGGTAAGGGTTAGGGTAAGGGTTAGGGTTAGGGTAAGGGTAAGGGTTAGGGTAAGGGTTAGGGTAAGGGTTAGGGTTAGGGTTAGGGTAAGGGTTAGGGTAAGGGTTAGGGTAAGGGTAAGGGTTAGGGTAAGGGTAAGGGTAAGGGTTAGGGTAGGGTTAGGGTAAGGGTTAGGGTTAGGGTTAGGGTTAGGGTAAGGGTTAGGGTAAGGGTAAGGGTAAGGGTAAGGGTTAGGGGTAAGGGTAAGGGTAAGGGTTAGGGTAAGGGTAAGGGTAAGGGTTAGGGTTAGGGTTAGGGTTAGGGTAAGGGTAAGGGTAGGGTTAGGGTTAGGGGTAAGGGTTAGGGTAAGGGTAAGGGTTAGGGTAAGGGTTAGGGTTAGGGTAAGGGTTAGGGTTAGGGTAAGGGTTAGGGTTAGGGTTAGGGTAAGGTTAGGGTAAGGGTTAGGGTTAGGGGTAGGGTAGGGTTAGGGTTAGGGTTAGGGTTAGGGTAAGGGTTAGGGTTAGGGTTAGGGTTAGGGTTAGGGTAAGGGTTAGGGTAGGGTTAGGGTTAGGGTAAGGGTTAGGGTAAGGGTTAGGGTTAGGGTTAGGGTTAGGGTTAGGGTTAGGGTTAGGGTTAGGGTTAGGGTTAGGGTAGGGTAAGGGTAAGGGTTAGGGTTAGGGTTAGGGTTAGGGTAAGGGTTAGGGTAAGGGTAGGGTAAGGGTTAGGGTTAGGGTTAGGGTTAGGGTTAGGGTTAGGGTTAGGGTAAGGGTAAGGGTAGGGTTAGGGTTAGGGTTAGGGTAAGGGTAAGGGTAAGGGTTAGGGTAAGGGTAAGGGTAAGGGTTAGGGTAAGGGTTAGGGTAAGGGTAAGGGGGTAAGGGTTAGGGTTAGGGTTAGGGTAAGGGTAAGGGTAAGGGTTAGGGTAAGGGGTTAGGGTTAGGGTAAGGGTAAGGGTAGGGTTAGGGTTAGGGTTAGGGTTAGGGTAAGGGTAGGGTTCGGGTTAGGGTTAGGGTTAGGGTTAGGGTTAGGGTTAGGGTAAGGGTTAGGGTTAGGGGTAGGGGTTAGGGTTAGGGTAAGGGTTAGGGTTAGGGTAAGGGTAAGGGTTAGGGTTAGGGTTAGGTTAGGGTAGGGTAGGGTAAGGGTTAGGGTAAGGGTTAGGGTTAGGGTAAGGGTTAGGTTAGGGTTAGGGTTAGGGTAAGGGTAAGGGTTAGGGTAAGGGTAAGGTTAGGGGTAGGGTTAGGGTTAGGGTTAGGTGAGGGTAGGGTAGGGTAAGGTTAGGGTTAGGGTTAGGGTAAGGGTTAGGGTTAGGGTTAGGGTAAGGGTAGGGTAGGGTAAGGGTAAGGGTAAGGGTTAGGGTTAGGGTAAGGGTAAGGGTTAGGGTAGGGTAAGGGTAGGGTTAGGGTAAGGGTAAGGGTTAGGGTTAGGGTAAGGGTAGGGTTAGGGTTAGGGTTAGGGTAGGGTAAGGGTAAGGGTAGGGTAAGGGTTAGGGTTAGGGTAAGGGTAAGGGTAAGGGTTAGGGTTGGGTACGGGTAAGGGGTAAGGGTTAGGGTTAGGTAGGGTTAGGTTAGGGTTAGGGTATAGGGTAAGGGTTAGGGTAGGGTAAGGGTAAGGGTACGGGTAAGGGTAAGGGTTAGGGTAAGGGTTAGGTAAGGGTAAGGGTTAGGGTTAGGGTTAGGGTAAGGGTTAGGGTAAGGGTAAGGGTAGGGTAAGGTTAGGGTTAGGGTTAGGGTTAGGGTTAGGTTAGGGTTAGGGTAGGGTTAGGGTTAGGGTTAGGGTTGGGTTAGGGTAAGGGTTAGGGTTAGGGTAAGGTAAGGTTAGGGTTAGGTAAGGGTTAGGGTTAGGGTAAGGGTTAGGGTAAGGGTAAGGGTTAGGGTTAGGGTAAGGGTTAGGGTTAGGGTAAGGTTAGGGTTAGGGGTAAGGGTTAGGGTTAGGGTTAGGGTTAGGGTTAGGGTTAGGGTTAGGTTAGGGTAAGGGTTAGGGTTAGGGGTTAGGGTTAGGGTTAGGGGTAAGGGTTAGGGTAAGGGTTAGGGTAAGGGTTAGGGTTAGGGTTAGGGGTAAGGGTAAGGGTTAGGGTAAGGGTAAGGGTGTAGGGTTAGGGTTAGGGTTAGGGTAGGGTAAGGGTAAGGGTTAGGGTTAGGGTAAGGGTAAGGGTAGGGTTAGGGTTAGGGTTAGGGTAAGGGTTAGGGTAAGGGTTAGGGTTAGGGTTAGGGTTAGGTTAGGGTAAGGGTAAGGGTTAGGGTAAGGGTAAGGGTTAGGGTAAGGGTAAGGGTTAGGGTTAGGGTTAGGTAGGGTAAGGGTTAGGGTAAGGGTAAGGTTAGGTAAGGGTTAG